>NW_026576524.1:0-91890 GCF_028641065.1 Leucoraja erinaceus | reverse complement strand
TAGCTAAAACCCCAACGCCAAGCAAGCGCTAAACCCCGCCAGTAGCTAAACCCCAACGCCAGCCGCTAAACCCCAACTGCAGGCGCTAAACCCCAACGCCAGCCGCTACATCCCAACGCCAGCCGTGAAACCCCGCCAGCCGCTAATCCCCAACGCCAGCCGCTATGCCCCAACGCCAGCTCTCTCTCCCCCTTTTCCTCCCTTCTTCTCCCTCCCCAAACAGTCTGTGACCAATAGTGCTGTGGCCTTAGCGCTGTGTGTAAAGCCCATAGCACTATGTGTAAAGACAATAGCGCTCCAATTGGTAGCGTTATAATTGGAACCCATAGCGCTGTTTGTTTAAATTCCCACGCGCAAAACTGACAGCACTGCTTAAACCTGTAGCAGGACAGGCAGATCAAAGCTTACAAAAATAATCATCCAGATCTTGAAATTTAAAATATTAATAGATTTAATCTGCTATAATTTTTTGTTACAGTATGACTTTTAATATCCCTGCATTTTTTCAGCAGCAAGATGAAACATGAAGTCGGGCCGATTTAAAAAAAATCCGTAATTTAAAAGCTAATCTGTACATCCGTATTCTTATCACAGTTCCGTACAAAATACGGAAAATCCGTACTACTTGGTAGCCCTGCTAAACCCCACCAGCCGCTAAACCCCAACGCCAGCTGCGAAACCCCAACGCCAACCTCCAAACCCCAACGCCAGTAGCTAAACCCCAACGCCAGCCTCTAAACCCCAACGCCAGCCTAGCTAAACCCCAACGCCAGCCTCTAAACCCCAACGCCAGCCTCTAAACCCCAACGCCAGCCTCTAAACCCCAACGCCAGCCTCTAAACCCCAACGCCAGCCTCTAAACCCCAACGCCAGCCTCTAAACCCCAACGCCAGCCTCTAAACCCCAACGCCACCCGCCAGCCGCTAAACCCCAACGCCAGCCGCTAAACCCCAACGCCAGCCGCCAAAAACCCCAACGCCAGTAGCTAAACCCCAACGCCAAGCTAAACCCCAACGCCAGCCTCTAAACCCCAACGCCAGCCGCTAAACCCCAACGCCAGCCGCTAAACCCCAACGCCAGCCTCTAAACCCCAACGCCAGTAGCTAAAACGCCAGTAGCTAAACCCCAACGCCAGTAGCTAAACCCCAACGCCAGCCGCTAAACCCCAACGCCAGTAGCTAAACCCCAACGCCAGTAGCTAAACCCCAACGCCAGTAGCTAAACCCCAACGCCAGTAGCTAAACCCCAACGCCAGTAGCTAAACCCCAACGCCAGTAGCTAGCTAAACCCCAACGCCAGTAGCTAAACCCCAACGCCAGTAGCTAAACCCCAACGCCAGTAGCTAAACCCCAACGCCAGTAGCTAAACCCCAACGCCAGTAGCTAAACCCCAACCCCAGCTAAACCCCAACGCCAGTAGCTAAACCCCAACGCCAGTAGCTAAACCCCACGCCAGCCGCTAACTAAACCCCTAAACCCCAACGCCAGCCGCTAAACCCCAACGCCAGCCGCTAAACCCCAACGCCAGCCGCTAAACCCCAACGCCAGTAGCTAAACCCCAACGCCAGTAGCTAAACCCCAACGCCAGTAGCTAAACCCCAACGCCAGTACGCCAGCTAAACCCCAACGCCAGCCGCTAAACCCCAACGCCAGTAGCTAAACCCCAACGCCAGCCGCTAAACCCCAACGCCAGCCGCTAAACCCCAACCCCAACGCCAGCCGCTAAACCCCAACGCCAGCCTCTAAATCCCAACGCCAGCCACGGTTGGATCGCCGATCCACAGCAAGCAAACGCAGGATCCAATGGCAAGTCCACGTGGTGGGGCTCAAAGTCAGTCTCAAACAAGGCCGCCAGCTCCATGATGTTTGGGCGCAGTGGCGTATTTTACTTTTCTGTTTAACAATGTCTCTCTGGCTTTGGTCTTCAACAAGATGGTACGAAGGTAAGAACCCATTTAGAATCCTCAGGTTTCATGGCGATAAATCTTTGGGAAAGATTAACCCGGAGAATACCGGGTGGGAGACAGTCCCCAATGGCCAAGTCTAAAAACACTCAGCAAGTCAGGTACCATCTACCTGAACATAAATGGACAGAGGTCATTTCAGGTCCGGACCCTTCACACAGATGAAGTGGGCTGTGGAAAGCTGGAAGAGGTGGGAGCAGGATAAAGTCTGGCAAGTGATGGGTGGATACAGAGGAGGTGATTGGCAGATAGGTGGAGTAAGTGACAATGAAAAGAGACAAATATTGTCAGATCAGCAGAAGAGCATTGAAATGCAAAGCCAGAGGGAGGGATATGGATGGAAGGGAAAGATGGTAATATGGTCATGGGGATGGAAGACGTAGACAATAGGTGCAGGAGTAGGCCATTTGGCCCTTTGGCTCGAAGGACAGATGAGCGTACAGAGGGGAAAGGAGCAAAGTTACGGAGGTGCTGGGGAAGTGTGCTCACCAGGGTGGGGATGCAGGGAAAGAGGGGGCTCCTCCAGTACACTTATTTCACATCAGAGTCCCATACTTCCCTGTCCCATTATACATACACATCCCGCTGGCTTTACTATTCACACCCCTCCTTCTGACACATTCACTCTGCTTGTCACTTCTAGCCTTTGTCACTTATTCCACCCATCTACCAATCACCTGTATCCACCCTTCATTTGCCAGGCTTTTCGCTACCTCACCCCCTATCCCAGCTTTCTCTCCCTACTCCATTCTGAAGGCTTCTGATCAAATACATCTGCCCATTTCCTCCACAGATGCCTAACACTCCGAGTACTTCTTTTGCTCAAGATTCCAGCACCCTACATGCAAGAACTTTCTTCAAATAATTTGGAAAAGCGGTCATTAATTTAACACATTTATCCCATTAAACTGAAGAGGGTTAGAAATAGGAGGTGCCTTACCTTCCTATGACATCCATAAAGACTAAATCCAAGTAGACTTGATGTAATGCTGAAAAATAAAATTAACTTTTAATTTTAATTTGAAATGTTCCAAGGTCCTTCTCTACAAATAGACAAAATGCTGGAGTAACTCAGGGGGACGGACAGCCTTGGGTGAGAAGATTCTAGTCCTCAAGGTAAAAACACATGGACAATGCCTGGAGAAGTATCTCCACAAGGACCATTGTGTCTCTACAGTAGTGACTCCTACAGATTGGACCAATATTAAGGTAGTTAATATTTAGACTAAAATTCTTAAGGGTCTGAAGAGTCCCAACGCAGAATTACCAATCCATGTTCTCCAGCGATGTTGCCTGACCATCAGAGTCAAACTAGTGTTTAAGAAGGAACCGCAGATGCTGGAAAATCAAAGATAGACAAAAATGCTGGAGAAACTCAGCGGGTGATGCAGCATCTATGGAACGAAGGAAATAGGCAACGTTTTGGGCCAAAACCCTTCTTCAGACTTTTTAAAATATGGCTGTGGTATCGGGTCTGGGTTAGGATGTGGTCGTAGAGTTGGAGGGAAGCGGGAATCACAGATGAGAGGCTGTGAGAGAGGAGGTTGTTAAACTGTCTTCAGAGGGAGGAGGAGAACTTCTTCAAAGTAGCCTTGAGGAGATTTTACAGTCAAACTAGTACTTTGTCCACATATCACATGGGCCTGCAGGGCAGCGGACCACCACACAATGGTAGTATTGACCACAAATTGGACCGGCCTGCAGTGCAGCAGATCACCACATGGTGGGAGTGTTGACCACAAATCAGAGTGACCTGTTATACAAATTCACTGCACATTTGTAGTGCTGTCTCCAAATTAGATATCAGATTCAGATTCAGATGCTCTAGATGTGAGCTGATCTACATCGGTGAGACCAAGTGGAGGCTGGGCGATCGCTTCGCCAAACACCTCCGCTCAGTCCGCAATAACCAACCTGACCTCCCGGTGGCTCAGCACTTCCACTCCCCCTCCCATCCATATCCGACCTCTATGTCCTGGGTCTCCTCCATGGCCAGAGCGAGCACCACCGGAAATTGGAGGAATAGCACCTCATATTCCGCTTGGAGAGTCTGCGTCCTGGTGGCATGAACATTGAATTCTCACAATTCTGTTAGCCCTTGCTGTCTCCTCCCCTTCCCAGATCTCCCTCAGCACTCGGGCTCCTCATTTTTCCTTTCATCTCCACGCCCCCCCGCCCCCCCCTCCCAAACCCCAACGCTAGCCTCTAAACCCCAACGCCAGCCGCTGAACCCCACTGCCAGCCGCTAAGCACCAACGCCAATCGCTGAACCCTAATGCCAACTGCTAAACCACAACGCCAGCCTCTATACCTCCACAACGGCCCCTAAACCACAATGCCAACCGCTAAACCCCAACGCCAGCCGCGAAACCCCAATGCCAACCGCTGCCCCAACGCCAGCAGCTAACCCCCAACGCCAGCCGCTAACCCCAACTCCAGCCGCTAAATCTCAACACCAGCCGTTAAGCCCCAACGCCAGCCTATAAACCCCAACATCCGCCTCTAAGCCCCAACACCGTATTTTAAAGCAAATCTGTACCTCCGTATTCTTATCGCATATCCGTACAAAATATGGAAAATCCGTACCACTTGGCAGCTCTGCTATATCCCAACGCCAGCCGCTAAACCCCAACGCCACCCGCGAATCCCCAACGCCAATCGCTAAACCCCAACGCCAGCCGCGAATCCCAACGCTAGCCGCTAAACCCCAACACCAGCCACTAAGCCCCAACGCCAGCCACTAAACCCCAACGCCATCCTCTAAACCCGAATGCCACCCGCTAGAGCTTACAAAAATAATCACCAGATCTTGAAATTTAAAACACGATGATTTTTAGTTACAGTATGACTTGATATATCCTTGCCTTTTTTAAGCAGCAAGATGAAACAGGAATTCAGGCTGATTTTTTATAATCCATATTTTAAAAGCTAATCTGTACATCCGTATTCTAAGACCCAACGCCAGCCGCTATACCTCAACGCCAACCGCTAAACCGCAGCGCCAACTGCGAAACCCCAACGCCAGCCGCGAAACCCCAACGCCGCGAAACCCCAACGCCCAACGCCAGGAGCTAAACCCCAACGCCAGGAGCTAAACCCCAACGCCCGCTAAACCCCAACGCCAGTAGCTAAACCCCAACGCCAGTAGCTAAACCCCAACGCCAGTAGCTAAACCCCAACGCCAGCAGCTAAACCCCAACGCCAGCAGCTAAACCCCAACGCCAGCAGCTAACCCAACGCCAGCAGCTATGCCCCCAACGCCAGTAGCTAAACCCCCAACGCCAGCAGCTAAACCCCAACGCCAGCAGCTAAACCCCAACGCCAGCAGCTAAGCCCCAACGCCAGCAGCTATGCCCCTTGCCCCTTCTCCGTCCCCGAACAGTCTGCGACCAATAGCGCGGTGACAGCGCTGTGTGTGAAGCCCATAGCACTATGTGTAAAGACAATAGCGCTCCAGTTGGTAGCGTTATAATTGGAACCCATAGCGTTGTTTGTTTAAATTCCCACGCGATAAACTACAGCACTGCTTAAACCTGTAGCGGGACAGGCAGATCAAAGCTTACAAAAATAATCATCCAGATCTTGAAATTTAAAATACTAATAGTATTTTGTTACAGTATGACTTTTAATATCCTTGCATTTTCAGCAACAAGATGAAACAGGAAGTCGGCCCAATTTAAAAAAAATCCGTAATTTAAAATTAATCTGTACATCCGTATTCTTATCACATTTCCGTACAAAGTACGGAAAATCCGTACTACTTGGTATCCCTGCTAAACCCCAACACCAGCCACTAAGCCCCAACGCCAGCTGCGAAACCCCAATGCCAGCCTCCCAACCCCGACTTCTAAACTGCAATGCAGCCGCTAAACCCCAACGCCAGCCGCTAAACCCCAACGCCAGCCGCTAAACCCCCTCAACGCCAGCCGCTAAGCCCCAACGCCAGCCGCTAAGCCCCAACGCCAGCCGCTAAGCCCCAACGCCAACCGCTACCGCTAAACCCCAACGCCAGCCGCTAAACCCCAACGCCATCCTCTAAACCCCAACGCCAGCCGCTAAACCCCAACGCCAGTAGCTAAACCCCAACGCCAGTAGCTAAACCCCAACGCCAGCAGCTAAACCCCAACGCCAGCAGCTAAACCCCAACGCCAGCAGCTAAACCCCAACGCCAGCAGCTAAACCCCAACGCCAGCAGCTAAACCCCAACGCCAGCAGCTAAACCCCAACGCCACGCCAGCAGCTAAACCCCAACGCCAGTAGCTAAACCCAACGCCAGTAGCTAAACCCCAACGCCAGCAGCTAAACCCCAACGCCAGCAGCTAAACCCCAACGCCAGCAGCTACCCCAACGCCATGCCGCTAAACCCCAACGCCAGCTAAACCCCAACGCCAGCAGCTAAACCCCAACGCCAGCAGCTATGCCCCAACGACAGCAGCTATGACAGCCTTCTCCCTCCCCGAACAGTCTGTGACCAATAGCGCTGTGACCTTAGCGCTGTGTGTAAAGCCCATAGCACTATGTGTAAAGACAATAGCGCTCCAGTTGGTAGCGTTATAATTGGAACCCATAGCGCTGTTTGTTTAAATTCCCACGCGCTAAACTGACAACACTGCTTAAACCTATAGCGGGACAGGCAGATCAAAGCTTACAAAAATAATCATCCAGATCTTGAAATTTAAAATACTAATAGTATTTTGTTACAGTATGACTTTTAATATCCTTGTATTTTTTCAGCAGCAAGATGAAACAGGAAGTCGGCCCAATTTTTTAAAAACCCGTAATTTAAAACTAATCTGTATTCTTATCACATTTCCGTACAAAATACAGAAATTCCGTACTGCTCGGTAGCCCCTGCTAAACCCCAACGCCAGCTGCGAAACCCCAATGCCAGCCTCCAAACCCCGACCTCTAAACCGCAACACAGCCGCTAAACCCCAACGCCAGCCGCGAAACCCCGCCAGCCGCTAAACCCCAACGCCTGCCCTGAAATCCCAATGCCAGTAGCTAAACCACAACGCAAGTAGCTATGCCCCAACGCCAGTAGCTAAACCCCAATGCCAGCCTCCAAACCCCGACCTCTAAACCGCTAAACACAGCCGCTAAACCCCAACGCCAGCCTCTAAACCCCAACGCCAGCCGCTAAACCCCAACGCCAGCAGCTAAACCCCAACGCCAGCAGCTAAACCCAAACGCCAGCCGTTAAACCCCAACGCCAGCTGCGAAACCCCAACGCCAGCCGCTAAATCGCAACACCAGCTGTAAAACCCCAACGCCAGTAGCTCAACCCCAACGCCAGCAGCTAAACCTCAAGGCCAGCAGCTAAACCCCAGTAGCTAAACCCCAACGCCAGTAGCTAAACAACGCCAGCAGTTAAACCCCAACGCCAGTAGCTAAACCCCAACGCCAGTAGCTAAACCCCAATGCCAGCAGCTAAACCCCAACGCCAGCCGCTAAACCCCAACGCCAGTAGCTAAACCCCAACGCCAATAGCTAAACCCCAATGCCAACAGCTAAACCCAAACGCCAGCCGCTAAACCCCAACGCCACCCCCACAACCCCAACGCCAGCCGCTAAAACCCCAACGCCGTACCCCAGCTAAACCCCAACGCCAGCTCGCTATAACCAACAACGCCAGTCGCTACAACCCCAACGCCAAACCCCAACAGCAAAACCAAAAACCCCGCCAGCTAGCTAAAAACCCCCAACGCCAGTAGCTAAACCCCAACGCCAGTAGCTAAACCCCAACGCCAGTAGCTAAACCCCCAACGCCAGTAGCTAAACCCCAACGCCAGCCGCTGAAACGCCAGTAGCAATGCCAGCCAGTAGCTAAACCCCAACGCCAGTAGCTAAACCCCCACGCCAGTAGCTAACCCCCTTCGCCAAGCGCGACACCCCCCCGCCAGAAGCTAAACGCCACCACCACCCGCGAAACCCCAATGCCAGTAGCCAAACCCCCCCAACGCCAGTAGCTAAACCGCAACGCCAGTAGCTAAACCCCAACGCCAGACGCGAAACCCCGCCAGCCGCTAAACGCCAACGCCTGCCCTAAACCCCAACGCCAGTAGCTAAACAGTCCAACGCCAGCTAAACCCCAACGCCAGTAGCTAAACCCCAACGCCAGTAGCTAAACCCCAACGCCAGCAGCTAAACCCAACGCCAAGCGCTAAACCCCCGCCAGTAGCTAAACCCCAACGCCAGCCGCTAAACCCCAACGCCAGTAGCTAAACCCCAACGCCAGTAGCTAAACCCCAACGCCAGTAGCTAAAGCCCCAACCGCCTACACTAAACCCCAACGCCATCCTCTAAGCCCCAACGCCCGTAGAGCTAAACCCAATACAGCAGCTCTTTAAACCCAAGGCAGTAGTTAGTGGCCAGCCAAATCCGCCAATACTAAACCGCAAGTATATAGCTAAACCCCAATAGCCAGCAGGGTCTGAACCCCAACAGTCAACAGCCTTAAAAACCCCAACGCCAGTTGCTAAACCCCAACGCCCAAACCACCCCAACGTTACTAACCCCAAACAGCCGAAACCCCAAAAGCCAGCCAGCTAAATAAACCCCAACGACAGCCAGTAAAACCCCAACGCCAAGTTCCTATAACCCCCCAACTAAACGCCAACCCAACCCCAACGATAAAACCCCGAATAGCAAACCCCATTCGCCAGTGGCCAATGGCACAAAGCGCTAAACCCCAACCCGCCAGCGCTAAACCCAACGCCAGCTTGCTAACCCCCCAACGCCACTACGTGACTAACAAAGCCAGCAGCTAAACCCCAACGCCAGTCCTGCTAAGCTCCCCACGCCTAGCCGTCATAAACCCCATCAATGAAACCGCCATGAAGCGGTGTCTAAAACCCCAACGCCAGCCGCTAAAACCCCAAGCGCCAGCCGCTAATACCCCAACAGCCAGAAACAAAGCCGCATAACCCCAAACTTATTTCCAGCAACCCAAAGCCGCTAAACCCCAAACGCCAGCAGCTAAACCCTACAACGCCAGCCGCTAAACCCCAACGCCGCCAGTAGTTGAAAACCCCAACGCCAGTAGCCCAAACACCCAAAGCCAGCCAGACAAAACAAACCCAACGTAAATGGTAAAAGGGTTCCAGGAAGCTAAACCCCAACAGCTAAACCAAACGCCAAGGGCTAACCGTGCATGTTCCTTGAAGCCAGCCGCTATACCCCAGAAAGTTTCTAAAGAAAGCAACGCCAGTATGCTAAACACCCCAAAAACCAGAGCCAAAACCCAAACGCCATCCAGTAACCGTAAACCCCAACGTACAGCTAGGTAAACCCCAACGCCAGTACCAACCCCAACGCCAGTAGCTAAACCCCATAGCAGCCGCTAAAATTAAATTTTTTGGCCAGATAAACGCTAAAGCACAACGCCAGTAGCTAAAGCACAACGCCAGTAGCTAAAGCACAACGCCAGCAGCTAAAGCACAACGCCAGTACCTAAAGCCCAACGCAAACCACTAAACCCCAACGCCAGCCGCTATACCCCAACGCCAAGCGCAGAAAGGTTAACGCCAGCCTGCTAAACCCCAACGCCAAATGCTGAAAACCAACGCCAGTAGCTAAACCCAACGACAAGCAGCTAAACCCCAACGCCAGGAAGCTAAACCCAAACCAGCTAAACAGATTTAAAATTTTAAATACCAAGTTTAGGGGCCCCGCCAGGGTAACTTTTTTACAGCAACCAACGCAGCCAAACCTCCCCCCCCGCTGGTAGCTAAACCCCCACGCCAGTAGCTAAACCCCAACGCCAAAGCTAAACCCCAAACGCCATGGATCTAAACCCCCAACGCAGGGTAAAACTAAACCCCAACGCCAGTACTAAACCGCCAACAGCTGCTAACCTAAACGCCAGTAGCTAACGCCAGCCGCTAAACCCCAACGCCAGCCGCTAAACCCCAACGCCAGCCGCTAAACCCCAACGCCAGCCTCTAAACCCCAACGCCAGCCTCTAAACCCCAACGCCAGCCTCTAAACCCCAACGCCAGTAGCTAAACCCCAACGCCAGTAGCTAAACCCCAACGCCAGTAGCTAAACCCCAACGCCAGTAGCTAAACCCCAACGCCAGCCGCTAAACCCCAACGCCAGCCTCTAAACCCCAACGCCAAGCTAAACCCCAACGCCAGCCGCTAAACCCCAACGCCAGCCGCTAAACCCCAACGCCAGTAGCTAACCCCCAACGCCAGTAGCAACGCCAGTAGCTAACCCCCAACGCCAGCCGCTAAACCCCAACGCCAGTAGCTAAACCCCAACGCCAGCCGCTAAACCCCAACGCCAGCCGCTAAACCCCAACGCCAGCCGCTAAACCCCAACGCCAGCCAGCTAAACCCCAACGCCAGCCGCTAAACCCCAACGCCAGCCGCTAAACCCCAACGCCAGCCGCTAAACCCCAACGCCAGTAGCTAAACCCCAACGCCAGTAGCTAAACCCCAACGCCAGTAGCTAAACCCCAACGCCAGTAGCTAAACCCCAACGCCAGCCGCTAAACCCCAACGCCAGTAGCTAAACCCCAACGCCAGTAGCTAAACCCCAACGCCAGTAGCTAAACCCCAACGCCAGTAGCTAAACCCCAACGCCAGTAGCTAAACCCCAACGCCAGTAGCTAAACCCCAACGCCAGTAGCTAAACCCCAACGCCAGTAGCTAAACCCCAACGCCAGCTAAACCCCAACGCCAGCAGCTAAACCCCAACGCCAGCAGCGCGGTTGGATCACCGATCCCCAGCAAGCAATCGCAGGATCCAATGGCAAGTCCACGTGGTGGGGCTCAAAGTCAGTCTCGAACAAGGCCGCCAGATCCATGATGTTTGGGCGCAGTGGCGTATTTTACTTTTCTGTTTAACAATGTCTCTCTGGCTTTGGTCTTCAAGAAGATGGTACGAAGGTAAGAACCCATTTAGAATCCTCAGGTTTCATGGGGATAAATCTTTGGGAAAGATTAACCCGGAGAATACCGGGTGGGAGACAGTCCCCAATGGCCAAGTCTAAAAACAAAGACACTCAGCAAGTCAGGTACCATCTACCTGAACATAAATGGACAGAGGTCATTTCAGGTCCGGACCCTTCACACAGATGAAGTGGGGTGTGGAAAGCTGGAAGAGGTGGGAGCAGGATAAAGTCTGGCAAGTGATGGGTGGATACAGAGGAAGGGTGATTGGCAGATAGGTGGAGTAAGTGACAATGAAAAGAGACAAATATTGCCAGATCAGCAGAACATTGAAATGCAAAGCCAGAGGGAGGGATATGGATGGAAGGGAAAGATGGAAATATGGTTATGGGGATGGAAGATATAGACAATGGACAATAGGTGCAGGAGTCGGCCATTTGGCCCTTTGGCTGTAAGGACAGATGAGCGTACAGAGGGGAAAGGAGCAAAGTTATGGAGGTGCTGGGGAAGTGTGCTCACCAGGGTGGGGATGGTGGGAAAGAGGGGGGCTCCCCAGTACTCTCATTTCACATCAGAGTCCCATAGTTCCGTCCCATTATACATACACATCCCGCTGGCTTTACATTTCACACCCCTCCTTCTGACACATTCACTCTGCTTGTCACTTCTAGCCTTTATCACTTATTCCACCCATCTACCAATCACCTGTATCCACCCTTCATTTGCCAGGCTTTTCGCTACCACACCCCCTTTCCCAGCTTTCTCTCCCTAGTCCATTCTGAAAGCTTCTGATCAAATACATCTGCCCATTTCCTCCACTAAGAACGCCAGTACTCTGAGTACTTCCTCAAGATTCCAGCACCCTACATGCCAGAGCTAAACCCCAACGCCATTTGGAAAACCCCAACATTAATTTAACACGCCAGCCCCATTAAAACTGAAGAGGGTTACCCCAAAATAGCCAGTAGCTAAACCCCAACGCCAGTAGCTAAACCCCAACGCCTATGACATCCATAAAGACTAAATCCAGGCTAGACCCTTGAAGTTATGCTGAAACGCCAAAATTAACTTTTAATTTTAATGTTTGAAACCCCAACGTCCTTCTCTACAAATAGCCAAGCAAACCCCTGGAGTAAACTCAGGGCCACGGACACCCCTTGGGTGAGAAAACCCCTAGTCCTCAAGGTAAAAAAACACATGGACAATGCCTGGAGAAACCCATCTCCACAAGGACCATTGTGTCCTACAGTAGTGACTCCTACTAAAGATTGGACCAATATTAAGGTAGTTAATATTTAGACTAAAATTCCCAACGCCAGAAGAGTCCCAACGCCAGAAAACCCCAAGTAGCTAAACCCCATCGATGTAGCCTGACCATCAAACCCCAAACCAGTGTTTAAAACCCCAACCGCAGAGGCTGGAAACCCCAAAGCCAGAGCTAAAAATGCTGGAGAAACCTCAGCGGGTGAAGCAGCATCTATGGAACGAAGGAAACCCCACGTTTTGGGCTGAAACCCCAACTTCGGTCAGTATCGAGCAAGGCCCGCCAAACCCCATGATGTTTGGGCGCAGTGCCGCATCTTACTTTTCAGTTAGCTAAGACTGTCTCTCTGGCAGTGCTAAACCCCAACGCCAAGAATTGGAGGAGGGAGACGTGCCAAAAACCCCAACGGCAGCCCTACACCCCAACGCCATCCTAAACCCCAACCCCCTAAACCCCTCTCCATCCCGCACAAACCCCATTCCTGTCTCTATTCAAGCTTATTTAATGACCACACAGACAAGCTGGTGGAATTCATGCTTCAGTAACGCCAGCAGCTTTTTACACAAAGAAGCTGATTTCAGTCACCCAGACGCCACTGTTTGTGGTACAGCCAAGAACACAGTAAGCAGAACATAACCCCAACGCCAAAACACAGACACATACAGTATATGCACGGGGTGGCTTTGTGATATTATCATAGAGTGTTCAGAGTTCGAATTGCATACCCCAAGGCCAGTTTTTGAATCGTGATGTTTTGCCAGGCAGCTAAGCTGTAGCGCCTCCCTGAGGGCAGCAGGTGGAAGATGTGGTGAGCTGGGTGGTAGCTAAGGGATCAGAAATGATTTTCTTCACCATTGACACGGATCGTTTGAGATTGAGTGATTCTATTGATGGGAGGGGGGTGCTGATGATTTTGGATGCTTTGTTGACAATGCGCTGTAGTTTATTACGGGAGTGAGTGTCTAAACTGCTGTACCAAAATGTTATTGATGAAGTGAGCATGCTTTGGATGATGGCTGTGTAAAAATCAGGATTAGGAGATGTTTCCTCACTCAACTTCTTGAGCTGACGGGAGAAAGAAAGAGTCTTTGGTTGGCTTTTTTATAAATGTGATCTGGCTTTGGTTTTCATTTTCCATTTGAGGGAATTGTGATGTGAGTGTAAGAACCCAATTTGAATCCTCAGTGGTGGATATGGGTTCGCCGGAGATCTACCGGGTGGGAGACAGTCCCCAATGGCCAAGTCTAAAAACAAAGGCACTCAGCAAATCAGGTACCATCTACCTGAACATAAATGGACAGAGGTCATTTCAGGTCCGGACCCTTCACACAGATGAAGTGGGGTGTGGAAAGCTGGAAGAGGTGGGAGCAGGATAAAGTCTGGCAAGTGATGGGTGGATACAGAGGAGGGGTGATTGGCAGATAGGTGGAGTAAGTGACAATGAAAAGAGACAAATATTGCCAGATCAGCAGAAGAGCATTGAAATGCAAAGCCAGAGGGAGGGATATGGATGGAAGGGAAAGATGGAAATATGGTTATGGGGATGGAAGATATAGACAATGGACAATAGGTGCAGGAGTCGGCCATTTGGCCCTTTGGCTGTAAGGACAGATGAGCGTACAGAGGGGAAAGGAGCAAAGTTATGGAGGTGCTGGGGAAGTGTGCTCACCAGGGTGGGGATGGTGGGAAAGAGGGGGCTCCCCAGTACACTCATTTCACATCAGAGTCCCATACTTCCCTGTCCCATTATACATACACATCCCGCTGGCTTTACATTTCACACCCCTCCTTCTGACACATTCTCTCTGCTTGTCACCTCTAGCCTTTGTCACTTATTCCACCCATCTACCAATCATCTGTATCCACCCTTCATTTGCCAGGCTTTTCGCTACCTCATCCCCTTTCCCAGCTTTCTCTCCCTACTCCATTCTGAAGGCTTCTGATCAAATACATCTGCCCATTTCCTCCACAGATGCCTGACACTCTGAGTACTTCTTTTGCTCAAGATTCCAGCACCCTACATGCAAGAACTTTCTCCAAAAAATTTGGAAAAGCGGTCATTAATTTAACACATTTATCCCATTAAACTGAAGAGGGTTAGAAATAGGAGGTGCCTTACCTTCCTATGACATCCATAAAGACTAAATCCAGGTAGACTTGAAGTTATGCTGAAAAATAAAATTAACTTTTAATTTTAATGTTTGAAATGTTCCAATGTCCTTCTCTACAAATAGACAAAGTGCTGGAGTAACTCAGGGGGACGGACAGCCCTGGGTGAGAAGATTCTAGTCCTCAAGGTAAAAACACATGGACAATGCCTGGAGAAGTATCTCCACAAGGACCACTGTGTCTCTGCAGTAGTGACTCCTACAGATTGGACCAATATTAAGGTAGTCTAATATTTAGACTAAAATTCTTAAGGGTCTGAAGAGTCCCAACGCAGAATTACCAATCCATGTTCTCCAGCGATGTTGCCTGACCATCAGAGTCAAACTAGTGTTTAAGAAGGAGCCGCAGATGCTGGAAAATCAAAGGTAGACAAAAATGCTGGAGAAACTCAGCGGGTGAGGCAGCATCTATGGAACGAAGGAAATGGGCAACGTTTTGGGACAAAACCCTTCTTCAGACTTTTTTAAACATGGCTGTGGTATCGCGTCTGAGTTAGGATGTGGTCGTAGAGTTGGAGGGAAGGGGGAATCACAGAGGGGAGGCTGTGAGAGAGGAGGTTGTTAAACTGTCTTCAGAGGGAGGAGGAGAACTTCTTCAAAGTAGGCATATCTTTAGGAGATTTTGCAGTCAAACTAGTACTTTGTCCACATATCAGATAGGCCTCCAGGGCAGCGGACCACCACATAGTGGGAGTGTTGACCACAAATCGGATCGACCTGTTATACAAATTCACTGCACATTGGGAGTGCTGTCTACAAATTAGATATAATTGTTCTCTTTACTGCAAAATGGTTCTTTATTATTCTGTGACCCCTTTTCTTTCCCCATAATGCACCTATAGCCAAGATGCCAATGTTGGTAAAAGCCCTGAAACCAGGGAAGATTTGGGATGAAAATCAAAGGTTTCTCCAGCATTTTTGTGTATCCACTATAAACCCACTGACTCCCATGGCTATCTAGACTACTCTCCTTCCCACCCTGCTTCCTGTAAGGACTCCATCCCCTACTCCTAATTCCTCCGTCTATGCCGCATCTGCTCCCAGGATGAGGTGTTCCACACCAGGGCATCGGAAATGTCCTAATTTTTCTGGGAACGGGGGTTCCCCTCCCCTACTCTAGATGAGGCTCGCACCAGGGTCTCTTCCATACTCCGTAACACTGCTCTCTCTCCCCATCCCCCAATTCGCAACAAGGGCAGAGTCCCCCTAGTCCTCACCGTTCACCCCCACTAGCCGTCACGTACAACAAATAATCCTCCGTCATTTTCACCACCTCCAACGTGACCCCACCACTCGCCACATCTTCCCATCTCCCCCCGTCTGCCTTCCGCAAAGACTGCTCCCTTTGTAACTCCCTTGTCAATTCTTCCCTTCCTTCCTGCACCACCCCCTCCCCGGGCACTTTCCCTTGCAACCGCAAGAGATGCTATACTTGTCGCTTTACCTCCCCCCTCGACTCCATTCAAGGACCCAAGCAGTCGTTCCAGGTGCGACAGCGGTTCACCTGCATCTCCTCAAACCTCATCTATTGCATCCGCAGCTCCAGATGTCAGCTGATCTACATCGGTGAGACCAAGCGTAGGCTTGGCGATCGTTTCGCCGAACACCTCCGCACGGTCCGCATTAACCAACCTGACCTCCCAGTGGCTCAGCACTTCAACTCCCCCTCCCATTCCATATCCGACCTCTCTGTCCTGGGCCTCCTCCATGGCCAGAGTGAACAACACCGGATATTGGAGGAACAGCACCTCATATTCCGCTTGGGGAGTCTGAATCCTGGTGGCATGAACATTGAATTCTTACAATTCTGTTAGCTCTTGCTGTCTCCTTCCCTTCCCAGCTCTCCCTCAGCCCACGGGCTCCTCCTCCTCCTTTTTCCTTTCTTCTCCTCGCCCCTGCCCCCCCCCCATCAGTCTGAAGAAGGGTTTCGGCCCGAAACGTTGCCTATTTCCTTCGCTCCATAGATGCTGCTGCACCCGCTGAGTTTCTCCAGCATTTTTGTGTACAAGGAACTGCAGATGCTGGTTTACAAAAAATAGTGCTGGAGTAACTCAGCGGGTCAGGCAGCATCCCTGGAGAACATGGAAGGTGACGTTTCACAGAGTGCTGGAGTAACTCAGCGGGTCAGGCAGCATTTCTGCAGAACATGGATAAGGTTACGTTTCGGTTCAGGACCTTCCTTCACATTGCACAAAAAGAAATACATTAAGAACAACTAAAATATGGGTGGCACAGTAGTAGAGTTACTGTCTTACAGTAGCAGAGATCTGGGTTGGATACTGATCCCTGGCGCTGTCTGCACAGTTTGTGTGCTCTCTCTGCGACCACAGAGATTTTCTCAGGGCTTTCCTCCCACATACCAAAGATGTGTAGGTTTGTAAGTGTAGTTGGGGAAAGGGTGATTGCTGGTCAGCATGGACTCAGTGGGCCAAATGGCCCATTTCCATGCTATCTCTCCAAACTAGGGATAGCAACGTTACAAAATTTTGAGATTTAAAAAATCAAGTCTGCAATTTATCCCATCAGATAAAGCATAAAAATAAGTTTAATTTGACACCTAATTCACTTTCATATCTCAAGTAATAAAAAAGTTATGGCCATTTTCATACTCGGAAATTAGCATCTTGTTCCCTATTGATTTTCTATGGACATAACAAAAAAGCTGTGATAGTGGACAGTCAAAAGGCCATAACCTTCTTAAAAATTAAGAGAACTGAATGACATTTTCAGTTATCATAGATTGAACCATTCTGAAACAAATATAAAATAATCTTACTTGGATGACCAGAATTAAAGCATATAATTAGTTAAAGCATAATTAGTTAGTTACCCAATTGTAGCTAATTTCACAAAAACTTCAATCAATTACTAGATCTAAACATCTATCCATTTCTTAATAAATGATTAACATTTTTAAATAGCCCAACTGTCCAAATAATATTCACAATAATTCACAATAAAACATGATATTTAAATCTCATTTACATCAATTTATTGGCCAAATGGAAGGAGTTTATTGTTCAATTGCTGTAAATTAAAGTCCATTTTAAATCAGCTTTCTAGTGGGTTCCTGTGAACGCGCTGGTTTGGAACGTTCACATTGCGCTGGATTTGTGCCCTCAAATGCCCAGAAAAATACTGCGGGATATAAAGAGCCCAAAATGAACTACTTGCTATAGAAAACTTTATATACAGGGTTCTTAAGAAGCCCCTTTTAATGTAAAAATAAGGTACATACCTTTAATTGTTTGCTTTATAAAACCCTGGGGCTGCGAGAGGTCGCGGGTTTAGAGAGTGATTTTTAAACTACTATAACTATTATACAAGGCCATAAAAACTAATAATACCTTTTGCGACGGGGTCTTTCAGCGATTTTTCGTTAATGATTTACTAGGCTGAACATTTTCGATTGCAACAGACTAGTAAAAATCGCGTTTTAAACCCGCCCCCTCTAAACAGCGCCAAAATCGCGCACACGGCCTGGGGCAGATTCTCAATGACGCTTCAGGTAAGCTTTGTAACATACCTACTAGGGACTGCTGGAATGGGCTGGATTAATAAATTGTAATTGGCTTAAAATAAAGGCCATGAATATTAAACTAACTTTAGCACTAATTTAACCAGGGAATATAACTAGGTCTAAACAGTGCTGGAGGTACTCATTGGGTCAGGCACCATCTGTCTGAACACAAAGTGGATGGACAGACATTTTGGGTCAGGAACCTTCCTCTAACTGATGAAGTAGGGCAGAGAAAGTGGGGAGATAGAAGGGAGCAGGACAAAACCTGGCAAGTGATATGTGGATACAGGTGAGGGGGTGGGTGGCAGGGATGGAGTAAGTGACAAAAGGCTGGAGGTGAAAAGGAGACAAAGGTTGTCAGATATGGAGATGGCAACATTGAAATGTAAAGCCAGAGGGATGGATATGGGTGCAAGGGGAAGGAGGAAAATATAAGACTCAGGGATGGGAGAAGAGCGTACAGAGGGGTAGGAGCAGTGACTGAGGTTTTGGGGAAGTGTGGACACCAGGGTGAGGGTGCAGGGTAAGAGGGGAGTTTCCATCAGTATGCTCATCTCTCTCAGAGTCCCATATTTCCCTTTTACCCCCTTCACCCCCACCCTGTCCCATTACACCCGTATACCTCACTCAAGCTTTACATTTCACACCTTCTCTCCTTCTGAAACATTCTCACCTTTACATCTCTAGTCCTTGTCACTTACTCCACAATTACCCCCTCACCTTATCCACCCATCACTCGTGAAGCTTCATCTCACCCCACCTCACTTTCCCAGCTTTCCTCCACTCTACTCTGAAGGATTCCAACCAGATACATCTATCCATTTGCTCCACTGATGCTGCCGGACCCACCAAGTTCCTCCAGCACTGTTGTTTTTGTTTAAGATTCCAGCACCCTGAATTGAAAGAACGTTGAATACAAAATAATGTATTTAGTTCAGAGATATATTGTGGAAACAGGCCCTCTGGTCCACTGAGTTTGCACAATCCAGCAATCACCCCATACACTAGCACCATTCTACACACTAGGGACAGTTTACTAAAACCAATTAACCTCCACATCTGAATGTCTTTGGCATGTTGGAAGAAGCCAGAACACCTGGAGAAAACCCACACGGTCACAAGGAGAACATACAAACTCTGTACAGACAAAACATCAGGATTGAACCCAGGACTCTGGCGCTGTGAGGCAGCAACTCTACCACTGTGCTGCCCAATCTTTCCCCAAACACTGAAACCTAATGGAGGGTTTGAAACAGGGGCCTTACCTTAATGCCATGTCCATAAAGACCAGATCATGATAGAGTTGACAAAGATGTACAAAATAGTCAAATTAATGCACCACAAACATTAAAATCTACTTTCCTGTAACAGGAGCCAATTACAATTAATTTAAAACTGGGAACATGGCTCTGTCTAAAGACAGAAGCAGAGGCACGCAGGACAAAGCCAGCAAGTAAATAGGTTTTACATGAAAGGCGTGATTAGCATTAAGGTGGAGTGAGTGCCAAGGCTCAAGGTGAAAGTACAAAATGCCAGAAAAGGAGAGCGCTGAAATACAAAACTAGAGGGAGATATATGGGTGGAAGGGAGAGAGGGAAATATAGGGGGATTGCACGTAAGGTCATCGGGTCAAAGGGTATGACGCGCGGAGCAGCTCAATCCATGTGGCGAACATGGCTGCCTCGGCAAACACTGTTAACACACTGAACCCGTATCTTCCTTGCCTGTTAAAAACCGTCAAAACTGTCATTGAAAGCTGGAAGGTATCGGTATCTTTGCTCTGAACCCGAGTACCAAGGTGTAAGCGGCCAAAGGAGCGCATCCCTCGGGACAACCCCCACTCTCCCCCGGGGTCAGCGCTGTCCGGCCACAGCCGCCCTCCGCCCCGCCTCCCCCTGGCCGCACTGTCAGGGGATGTGGGTCGGCAGCGGCAGCACGGGGCACACACGGGGGGACGGGGGGACGGGGGGCCGGGGGGGGGGGGAGCGGGGCCGGGGGGGGGGAGCGGGGAGCGGGGCGGGGGGAGCGGGGCGGGGGCGGGGGGGGCCGGGGGGGGGGGAGCGGGGGGGGGGGGGGAGGGGGCGGGGCGGGGGGGGGGGGGGGGCGGGGGGGGGAGCGGGGGGGGGGGGAGCGGGGGGGCCGGGGCCCATGGGGAGTGGGGCCGCGGCTCCAGGCAACGTCATTTGGGGACGGTCTGCTTCCTCCACCCACCCAGTCACTGACCGTGCTGCACCGACCTCATCCTCCTCCTCCTCCTCCTCCCTCCCCCCCGCCTCCGGCCGTGGGGATAGACGGCCCGGGTTCCGCAACCAGTCTGGATGCTGGGCCTGTGCTGGCAGCCATAGTTAACGATGTTACAAAACCTACCTTCAGCGGCGCTGCAGATCTGTCACTCGCTGTGTGCACGACTCCGGCACCTTTGAGGGGGGGGGGGGGGGGGGAGTGGGCAGGATTATAATGCAGGTTTGTGTCGCTTGTCAGAGTGGGATTTCCTCGGGCTTTTAGGCGATGAAGAAAAATCGATCGGACTTGCGTTCCCGTTTTAAAAAATCTATAAATCGCTGGACAATTTAATAGTTTGCTTAAAGTAAATTCCGCCGTCGAACGCCCTCAACGCCTTCAACATGATGGATCACAATATCAGGACAAAACAAAGGGTAAGTCGTGTATTTTACATATAATCTTGCTTTTTGGGGTAGCTTTAGTCTAATTTTACATTGCGAAAATGATATTTGGGCCCCATACGAATCGGCCTGCTGATATGGGCTTAAAATTCATGGCAACGTTCCAATCGATTGCATTCCAGAAACACCCATTTGTTTTACTATTTGTTTTAGCGTTTAACTTTATCATTTCTACCTTTTCTTCCACACCCTCTCCCCACTCGGTTGCTCCACTCCCTCACCGGATACCCCCAAGGCCAGTGATCAGTCATCGCACAGCCTCCCCCTTTCAAAAATGCTCCAATCCAATTTAAAGCATACATATTGCTTTCAAGTGTAAATTATAAGACTAGCTACAATATGCACCATATTGCACAATTTCAAGCTGCAAATGTTCCATACCAATGCTTCTCTCCCCCCCCCCCCCCCTGCCCCCCCCCCCCCCCCCGGTCGTTATGCTCCCTCGGGCTTGGTCTCTCACAATTTCTAACTCCCAACTCTCACCCAATGTTAGCAGCCATGGAGAGAGGGAAGAGGGAGAGAATGGGGAGAGCTCCCTCGGGGGGGGGGGGAGGAGAGGGAGGGAGGAGAGGGGAGAGGAGAGAGAGAGGGAGAGAGGAGAGAGAGAGAGAGAGAGGGAGAGAGGGGGGAGAGAGAGGGAGAGAGAGAGAGAGAGGGGGAGAGAGGGAGGGAGAGGGAGAGAGAGGGGGAGAGAGGGGGAGGGAGAGAGAGATGGGAGAGAGAGAGGGGAGGAGAGAGAGGGGGAGAGAGAGAGGGGGAGAGAGAGAGAGAGAGAGAGAGAGAGAGAGGAGCAGAGAGAGAGAGGGGGGCCCACACCGCCCCCTCCCCACATACACCTCCTTCCCTACCCCCACCAATCCCCCACACCCCCCCCCCTCCCCTACACCCCCCACCCTCCCTTCCCTACAAACTCTCCCTCCCCTACAGCCTCCCCCCCCCCCCAACCCCCCTCTACACACCCCCCTCCCCCACCCTCTCTACACCACCCCACCCTCCCCTCCCACACACTCCCCCCTACACACACACACCCCCCCTCCCAAATACACCCCTTTCCACATGCACCCCCTCCCTTACCCCCACAACCCCCCATGAAGCTGTCCCCCTCCCCCGGCTACAGAACGCTCCCGTCGTCGAGTTGGGGGAACAAATGAGTGGTGGAATATTGCGTTGGGGAACCAGCCCTCCTGTGTGAACATGGGACCCAACGGGTCCGACTTAGTCTAGTAAGACAATAAAACTCTCTTGAATCTTGACTTGATGACTCTGAATAGACTGCAAAATAATTCAACTACAAACAATTTGTAATAAAAACAGAGCATTCAGGAGATACCCCGCAAGTCAGGCAGCATCTGTGCAGGATAAAACACAGCTCACATTTCAGAATGATCTTTCATCAACAAATATTATCAAACCTGCTGAGTATTTTCTATGATTAACTATTGGAGTCACTTACCATCCATGAATACCCACTGACAACAGCTTCTTCTTCATTTGAAACCTCTCCTTCATAGAGTCCAAAATGAATGCCCCTGGGAATAACCTTCCCTTCATTCCAGACGCCAAGACCAGCTTTACGAATTTTGGACGTGGCAATGCTGAGACCCTCTGGAAGAGTTAAACGTGGTCTATCTGGGTGATTGGAATTAACGAGTGTCCTTCATCAAGACTGGTGGGCCATGCACAGGGCATTCTTCAGTAAAAAAATTCTCGCAGGCTTCACAAACTGAAACAGAAAATGCAAAATTAAGAACTAATCAGGGTGTTGGCATCATTGAAAGTGGCTGGACTTTGTACTGAAAATGCTCAATGATCCACAAAAGATGTATCTCAGAATATAATACTACCATGATGCAGATGCTGTGCAGAAGATTACTCTTCTGAGGAAGCATTCAAAATGTGAGAGGTTAATAGTGGTCAATCTGTAAACAATCCCTTCATGATGTTTGTTTGTCACCATGAATATCTTGGGGGTAAAATGCCGCTATTTAATTCCAAATGGCAGCTGTGTTAAACTGTATGGATATTGATAAACATCAAGAGAAAAATCATGACCAGAGTATAATTTTAAATTTAGTAATAACAAGCATGATGTAATGCAGAGTATGTTTCACGGTAACATGGGTACATGGTGTCAACTCCAAGAAATGTGTGTTGAAGGATAAAAGTCTATTATGTGAACTAATGAAGCATTTGTAACCAGGCAGATAAATTAAGACCATAGACATAGACAATAGGTGCAGGAGTAGGCCAGTTGGCCCTTCGGGACATTCAATGTGATCAAGGGTGATCATCCACAATCACTACCCCGTTCCTGCCTTCTCCCCGTATCCCTTGACTCCGCTGGCCCTCAGAGCTCTATTTAACTCTCTCTTGAATGCATCCAGTGAATCGCCCGCCACTGCCTTCTGAGGAAGAGAATTCCATAAATTCACAACTCTGGGTGAAAACGTTTTTCCTCATCTCAGTTCTAAATAGCCTACCCCTTGTTCTTAAACTGTGGCCCCTGGTTCAGGACTCCCCGAACATTCTCCAAATAGGAGAGCAAAACGGCACACAATACTCCAGGTGTCATCTCACCAGGGACCTGTATAACAGCAGAAGGACCTCTTTGCCACTATACTCAAATCCTCTCGGCAGGAAACATGTTCCCGATGTTCGGGAGTCCAGAACCAGTTGAACAATAAGGTGTAGGCCATTTAGAATAGAGATGAGGAAACACCTTTTAGACAATAAACAACAGGTGCAGTAGGCCATTCGGCCCTTCGAGCCAGCACTACCATTCAATGTGATCATGTCTGATCATCCCCATCAGTGCCCCATTCCTGCCTTCTCCCCATATCCCGACTCCGCTATTTTTAAGAGCCCTATCTAGCTCTCTCTTGAAAGCATCCAGAGAACCTGCCTCCACCGCCCCCCGAGGCAGAGAATTCCACAGACTCACAACTATCTGTGAGAAAAAGTGTTTCCCCGTCTCCGTTCTAAATGGCTTACTCCTTATTCTTAAACTGTGGCCCCTGGTTCTGAACTTCCCCAACATCGGGAACATATATCCTGCCTCTAGCGTGTCCGAGCCCTTAACAATCTTATATGTTTCAATGAGATCCCCTCTCATCCTTCTAAACTCCAGAGTGTACAAGCCCAGCTGCTCTAGTCTCTCAGCATATGATAGTCACGCCATCCCGCGAATTAACCTACGATGCACACACTCAATAGCAAGAAATTCCTTCCTCAAATTAGGGGACCAAAACTGCACACAATACTCCAGGTGTGGTCTCACTAGGGTTCTGTACAACTGCAGAAGGGCCTCTTTGCTCCTATATTCGATTCCTCTTGTTATAAAGGCCAACATGCGATTCGCTTTCTTCACTTCCTGCTGTGCCTGCATGCTTACTTTCATAGACTGATGTACAAGAACCCCCAGATCCTGTTGTACTTCCCCTTTTCCCAACTTGGCGCCATTTAGATAGTAATCTGTCTTCCTGTTTGTGTTACCTAAGTGGATAACCTCACATTTATACGCATTAAACTTATCACCCAGTGAGTTGTGAATCTGGAATTCTCTGCCTCAGGAGGCAGTGGCAGCCAAATCTCTGGATGCTCTCAAGAGAGAGTTAGATAAAACTCTTAAAGATAGCGGACTCAAGATATATGGGGAGAAGGCAGGAATGGGGTACAGATTGTGGATGATCAGCCATGATCACAGTGAATGGCACTGCTGGCTCGAAGGGCCGAACGGCCTACTCCTGCACCTATTATCTATTGGTATGAAGGTCAACATGCTATTAGCTTTCTTCACTGCCTGCTGTAACTGCAAACTTACTTTCAGTGACTGGTGTACAAGGACACCCAGGTCTCATTGCACTTCCCCTTTTCCTAATCTGACACCATTCAGATAATTATCTGCCTTCTTGTTCTTGCGACCAAAGTGGATAACCTCACATTTATCCACATTAAACTGCATCTGCCATGTACCTGCCCACTCACCCACCTTATCCAAGTCACCTTGCAGCCTCACAGCTTCCTCTTCACAGTTCGCATTGCCACCCAGCTTTGCGTCATCTGCAAATTTGCTAAAGCCCCTGTTCCACTGCACGAGGTAATTCACGAGTTCTCCTGAGTTTTCCCCTGATTTGAACTTGGAGACTGTCTGTAGCGGGTCCGTAGTAATTCGTGGATGTATCATAGCAGCTTGTAATGCTAACGGTAGGTATAAAAAGTAACAGTTTTTGTCATCACCAGTATCTTTTTACTCGTGGGCATTTTTAACACGGATGAAAAAACGTCATGAGTTACTAGATGTCCTGAGTACCTACCGTTAGCATTACGAGCCACTACGAGACATCCACGAACTCCTACGGACCCACTATGGACATTTGATATGAGAATGCAGGGTGACTTGGACAGGTTGGGGGAGTGGGCAGATGCATGGCAGATGAAGTTTAATGTGGATAAATGTGAGGTAATCCACATTTGGAGAGAGAGAGGGGGGGACCTTCTGATCAGAGAGAGAGCTGGGAGGGAGAGAGGAGAGAGAGAAGGGGAGAGTCGCAGGGAGAGAGAGAGGGAGAGGAGAGGAGCGAGAGAGAGCATTGGGAGCTCCGGAAACGGAGAGAGATGAGAGAGAGAGGTAGGGAGGAGGGGAGGGGGGCTCCAGAAGGGGAGAGAGAGAGGGGTTGAGAGGAGAGAGAACGGAAGAGAGGGGGGAGAGAGAGAGGGGAGAGAGATGACTGTCCCGCCGCTGAGTGAGGGGGTCGATCCCGGCAGGAAGAGGGGGAGAGAGAGAGGAGGTGGGAGGAGAGAGGGGGGGAGGGGGAGGGGGGGAGGGAGACGGGGAGAGGGAGAGGGGGAGAGGGAGGCGGGGAGAGGGAGACGGGGAGAGGGAGATGGGGAGAGGGAGCGGAGGGAGGGAGTACGGAGAGAGGGGGAGAGGGAGAGGCAAAGAGGGAGAGGGAGAGGGGGGGAGAGAGGGAGGGAGGGGGAGGGAGAGAGAGGAGAGAGGGGGAGGGGGAGGGAGAGGGGGAGGGGGAGGGAGGGGAGAGGGAGAGGGAGAGGGGGGGGGGAGGGAGAGAGAGAGAGGGAGAGAGAGAGAGAGAGAGAGAGAGGGAGAGAGAGGGAGAGGGAGAGAGAGAGGAGAGGGAGAGGCAGGGCTGTCAACTCCCATGCATTGAGTGTGAGAATCACGCATTTCACCAAATTCGCACGCTGATCACAAATTTATCTCGTTCTATTGTGAGAACGTCTGTGATCAACGACAATCTGAAAACTCATATCAACTGCATGGGCCGCGGGTGTTGGAAGCAGAAGCAGCGGCGGGGACAGATGCAGACGGGGAGCGGGGCTGGCCAGTGTTTGCCGGGCTGGCAAGTCGCTCACTGCAGCTCCGGCCATGGAGCAGCCTCAGTGCAAAAGTCCTGGGCCGTCGGAGGCGTCGAAGCGTTGCGCCGCTACAGTGAGAGTCTCTGTGCCGAATTCGCCCAGGTGACCGGCATGGATCAGGCTGCGGCTCGGTGCATCCTGGAGGACAACCAGTGGCTGCTGGAAGTAAGTACCAAGCACTGGGTAGAAACAGTGGAAGATAGTGGACTTCAAATGGGGGTGGTTGGTGAAAGCATCCTGCTTGCCTGCTAAATTTTCACTTACTGTAACTGCAGGAAAAATGTTCCCGATATTGGGGGCGTTCAGAACCATGGGTCACAGTTAAAGAATAAAGGGGGAGGCAGTTAGGACTGAGATGAGAACAAACTTTCTTCACGCGGACAGTTGTTAATCTGTGGAATTCTCTGCCACAGAAGGCAGTGCAGGCCAATTTTCAATGTTGGATGTTTTCAAGAGAGAGTTACATTTAGTTCTTGGGGCTAATGACATGGGGGAAAACAGGAAAGAGGTACTGATTTTAGATTAATAGCCATGATCATATTGAATGGCAGTGCTAGCTCGAAGGGCCGATGGCCTATTCCTGCACTTATTTTCTATGCTTGAGTATATGGCAATAAAACTCGATCACTTGATTTTGAAGCATTCATGCTTGGTGGAGGTATAATGTAGTCATAGAGTGATACAGTGTGCAAACAGCCCCTTCGGCGCAACTTGCCCACAACCGCCAACATGTCCCAGCTACACTACCTGCTTTTGGTCCATATCTCCAAATCTGTCCTGTCCATGTATCAGTCTAACTTTTTCTTAAATGTTGGGATAGTCCCTACCTCAACTACCTCCTCTGGCAGCTTGTTCCATACACCCATCATCCTTTGTGTGGATAACGTTACCCCTTAAAATGTTATCTCTTAAAAATACTACATACAAAAAACATTGAAATCATACTTCTACAGTGCACTAAAACATGATTTTAATACATCAAATTTCAAAAAGTTCCTATCCTGGGAGGGGGGGGGGGGGGGGACGACGACACCCTTCTTCCACACCCTCTCCCCACTTGGTTGCTCCACTCCCTCGCCGGGTTACCCCAAGGCCAGTGATCAGTGATCGCACAGCCTCCCCTTTCAAAAATGCTCCAATCCAATTTAAAGCATATATATTGCATTCAAGTGTAAGTTAAAAGACTCGCTACAGTATGCACCATATTGCACAATTTCAAGCTGAAAAATGAAAATTTTCCGTACCTCCCCCCCCCCCCCCGGTTGCTATGCTCCCTCGGGCTTGGTCTCTCCCAATTTCTCACTCCCAACTCACACCCAATGTTGGCAGCCCTGCCTTTATGCTGGGAATAATTTCTGTTCTTACCTTTATGATAGGCTTTCTTTTGGTATTCTTGCCATTTTTATTCTTAAAAAGAAGGCCTCAAGATTCTGAATCCTTGAGGGGGGGAAGTGACACATCAGTGCTGCTTTGGAGCAATAGTTTGGAAATTCTGGATATATCTAATGTAATTGAATTTAAAATAAGCAAAACATCACAAAAGTAAAAATTAGTAAAAATTTGAACAATGAATAACACATTTGGAAAAATATATTAAATTTAACAAATATTCCACCACTCCAAAGATAAGAATAAAATCACCTTTGCAACAGATTCCATAGGCTAACAGCCAAATTGATTAGAATCAATTATATTTGAAAAACTGCATTTAATATTTCAAACAGATTTAAATTACGTTGTGGATTTTTGTCAGACGTTTAGGTGTCCAATCCTCATCTGACTCGCTGGATTCGTATACTTGGATTGGACGCCTTCTGCTCCAATTGGTCATAAATTCTGACTTTGGTACGTCTAATCCTGTGAAAAATAAAACATGCTCATCATCTGTTATGGCCACAACTTCAAGTATTTATCTTCATTGAATTTACCAGTGCAAAATATCTGTGGAGACATCACTTTGCAATGTTATCGTTATTACTAATCCCTCCAGAGTATTCATGCTTATTCAATTGATCATGTCTACTTGAAGAAGACAGCAAACAACCTTAAAATTATTTTTCAGAGTTAAAGATTAAGAATAAGAACTGTTCCAGAACCGCTGCCCGAAAAAAGCACTGAGCATAGCAAAGGACAGACTGCACCCCCTCCACACACATCTAGATCTCCTGCCATCAGGAAAGTAGCATCAAAGCCCGGACAACCAGACTGCTAAACAGCTTCCTTCCACAGGCTGTGAGGCTACTAAACAGTCACCACCTGATTCTGCTGCTTTTGCACTAACAATTTAATAACTGGCATTGAGTAATAACTCTGGCATGGGCTCAGGCCACTTAAATCAGCTGCCCTGGACATTTTATGACTGTTTTTACTTGTATTTTAATGTTGCTGTTTTTACCTGCACTTTTTTAAAAACTATTCGTACTGTTTTATCAGGAACTGGATTGCTTTTTTAAACATTTTTATTTTATGCGTGAAATGTTTAAGTTGTTATGTGCGATGCTGGGAAACGTCTTCTCATTTTGCTCTGTACAACTGTTGCTTTGCAAGATGACAATAAAGGATGATAATAATGATAATGAAGAATATGATGGATGAGTATGTGTCTATTTCCAGGTCAGAAATCGCAATGACCAATCTTTCAGTTTCACACATCTGTGTGGGAAGTGAAATAGATCAGAATCCTTCTTTCCATTCCTCCAGGTTTAAAGTAATGGCTCATTCTTACTGCCTGTACTGACAGTGACACTTTGTGCCATGGTTGGGTAAATGGATTGAATAATGAACAACCAGGCCAATCCACCTCTTCATCAATGGGAACATTGACCTTGGTCCAATCTCTGATTTCAGGACTGTGACTAGTTGCAACGTTAAAAGGCATAACTGGGCCCCAATGTCTATGGGTTTGTGTTATCCATGGTCACCATCTTCTGAATGACATCAAGCTTTGGTACTGATTGTAAAGTTAGTCCAATTTGAGATCACTGATGGGAATTTTTTAATATTGGTGAGGAACCTCACCAGGAGGAACTAGTCATTAGAGCAAAACTGTACATATCCTGCTGCCAATAATCTGGGACTAATCACAAGTCTGCTGGGTGTGCTCATTTCATCAAAAGTGGCATTACAAATCTTACTGGTTGACACACCTTGACTTTGCATGGCATTAATATATCAGACAGGAGTTTATATCTTGGGAGCATTCCAATTTTCTAATGACCAGTGTGCGTACACATAACAATGAGGGCAGGAACAGATACAGCAACATTTAATTCCAAACATTCTCTTTCAGACATTTGTTTATTGATCTAAAGAACGAGGGCATCACAGGCTGAGCTGGCATTTCCTGTTCTTTCCAAACTGCCCCTTGTGTTACATGGAGCAGAACGTGGAGCTTGTGGTGCTCCCATGCACCAATTGCCCTCAACCTTTATGGTGTAGAGGCCACAGGTTTGGGATATGTTGTTATAGAAATCTTACCACAAAGACCCCAGTGCATTTCCAGCTGGTGAAAGCAGTGTACTTTTGAATGAAGAGTGCCAAGTTTTGTGAGTTTTGTGGATGATCTCTTCCAGGGATGTTGAGATATATTTCAATGTCCACTTTGATACCCCTTGTTTATGGACATTCTCTTGCAGTAGAGGATAACTGCTCCAATTCCATCTCTCAGTTTTGAGAGAATTGATTCTGTAGGTCTTGGAGTAAGGTAAAGATTCTGCTGCTGAATGTCCTTATGAGTGAATGATTTATGACGTTGGGGACAGGATATTTTTGACACTCTTTGATTTCCTGAAGAGACTTTGGGTTCAAAGGGCCTTCCAGGTTGTGCTCCTCCATTTTGAACAGGCATAGATCAAGGATTCCCACAAATTAATTCTGCTGTTTCATTTTCATAAAGGGCTGCCATGATGCATTTTCTGCATTCTACAAGATCTTGAGCCTTGATGCCACTTTGTTAATCTGGGAGAAACCAATGCCTATGGTTTACTTAATCCTGTCAATTAATTTGCAGGAATTTACAGAGATACGCCCCCGTCCCACTTTCTCGAGTTACTCATGAACTCTCCCGAGTTTTCCCCTTGATTCGAACTCGGAGAATTATGGTAATTGCCAGTCGTAGTTATTCTGGGCTATTTTTTTTTACTCGTGGACATGTTTCAACAAGTTGAAAAAACGTCCCGACTTACCTGATCCCTGAGTTCCTACGGCTGGCATTACGAGCTGCTACGAATCATCTACGGACTCCTACGAGCTCGCTACTGACATTCCCCCAGTTCGAATCAAGAGGAAAACTCAGGAGAGTTTGTGGGTAACTCGGGAAAGTGGGACAGGGGCTTTAGCCATCTGCTTATGTTTATTGTAGTCACGTGTATGCAGTACAGTGAAAAGCTTTAACTTGAATGTTATCCAATCAAATCACACAATACAATACATCACAAGTACAAAAGATAGAGTGAAGGGAAAGATGGCAAACTGCAAAATATATTTCTCAGTATTGTCATGCAACTGTTCCAGAGAAAATGAGCTAGGTTGAAGAATCAGCACTGTACCAAGCTCATCGAAGGACCCTTCAGTAGCCTGATAACTGTGGGGAACAGTGGCTGTGTGTCAATGAGATTGGTCCACTAAAGATTGTTGGTAATGTTACGCCTAAGAATCATTTGCACTTCGGCACTATGATTGGGGCATGTATTCCACCATGCACCCTGAAGTCGGGAACTAGCTCTTCATCTTGCTGACATTGAGGGGATGTTGTTAATTTGACACTATGTCACGAGGTACTCTTTCTCCTTCCTGTACTCTGCCTCATCATTGTTTGTGATCTGACAGTGGTGTCATCTGTAAACTTAGTTACATCATTAGTGACACATTTGATTAAGTATCTTACAAATTTGTGGAGTTTGTTGTAAGTAGAACACATGTCTCTGTAAAATGTGTGGACAGCAGGAATTACTGTTGTATAGTGGACAAAACAGTTAGTCTCAGACTGGAGTCTGTATCTTCAATTACTCGTGCCTTCATACAACAGAAATCACTGCCTGTGTTTTCCTCCAAGGGGTTTCTCCAGACATATGGAAATATATTCACATTTCCCAAGGCTCATTATGGAAATATTTTGCAGGAGTGTGCTGTACTTGAGGGGGCAAAAACAAGTTAAGAGAGGAAGTTCAAGGATAAAACAGAAAGTGCTGGAATAACTCAGTCTCAGGCATGCACAAGTGATGACACAGGCTTGTTTGATCCCGATCCCAATTTTTCCAAATTATGTCAAGTTTAGTGTTGTGTGTATGTACGATGTAGATACAAGACGGATAAACATAAAACATTAATTATACAGTAATTCTGTAAGACTGTTACGAGAGAACTGTGTAAATCTACAAGACATCAGTCAAATCATGTTGTTATGAAAAGTCCATGGTATTGCAAGAGGATTACGGTTGCATTAGGATTGGACAAATGGATTCAAGAATATAGTTGTAGGAAAGTAGCTGATCCTGAAACTGTTGGTGTGGGACTTCAGGCTTCAGTACCTCCTACCTGATTGTAGCAGTGAGATGAGAGAACGGCCTGGATGAATGGGAACCTTGATGAGTGATGCTGCCTTCTTGAGGTGGGTTCTCATATGGATATTATTGATGGTGGGGAGAAGTGTGCCTGTGATGGACTGGGCTGAGTTCAGCACACCATACAGTCGCTTGCATTCCTGTGCATTGGATTGCCTTAGCAAGCCAAGATGCAACCAGTCAGGATACTTTCTGCAGTACATCTGTACAAGTTTGTTAAGACTTCAGCTAGAGGTTATTGTTGCAGCATCACTCAACCAGAGTTTCCCTCTCTCTCTCTAGTATCCAGTTGCAAAGGAAGGTAGATAACCAGGTATTGGACCTTACTGGTCATTTGGAGGGGATGATAGTGTTGAATACCGATCCATAGTAGATGAAATGGAAGTATCTTACCAAGTACCTGGCTCAGAAAGCACATATCTATTTAGTTTCATGTGGGGAAAAATACTCATGTCAGCATGCATCATTAGAGAAGGGCAAAAAGGAAAAAAAGTAATATAATATTTTGTACAAACCAATGGCAACCATGGCTTCATAATTCCGTTTCATGTTCTTATAGCGGACCTTCTCCCAGTCCATTAGTTCTTCAAACGCTTCCTTGGAAAAATAGCCAGTAATGTCGTTGAAATGGTCATCATCCTGGAAAAACAAACATTGTATCTGATACACTTTGGTGCATAATCTGTAATCATCAGACATTAATTCCAAAACAGATTTAAAAATATCATTTTTTAATTTAATACAGGACAATTCCAGAATAAAGGATCAGAACTTAAAATTAAAGGGTAACTTCTTCTGGAAATAAATGAAATATTTCTTCACTCAGAATATAGTGAGTTTTTTTTCTCGGGTTGAAATAAATCAGCTGTTAATTGCATTCCAGCAAGATCAAAACATTATTGATTCCAAGAAGTCATAAACCATATCACAGTAAGAGAGGAAACTGTATTTAAAGTGCAGGTCGGGCGTGATCTGCCTGAAAGGTCCAGACCCAAAATGTTGTCCGTCAAGATTCAAGATTGCAGCTTCCAGCCAACAGACATCAGTGTCTACATTTGTGGCAATGAAGACAGTGACTATCATGGGCTTCCCCCACACTGTAGTCAGGAACAGCACCCAGTGGCTGCTGCAAAACCACAGTTGTAAACAAGAATAAATTGTCAGAGATATTCAGCAAACCAGGCAGCATCTGTGGAGGGAGAAACGGAGGGAATGTTTCAGGTTAATATTCTTTCCTCACAGCTGGGGAAAGTTGCCAGATGGAGACAGACAACTAGAAGGATTATCATTATCATCCTTTATTGTCATCTTGCAAAGCAAGTTGTACAGTGCAAAATGAGAAGACGTTTCCCCAGGGATAGCCGGAGCACTTTCATTTCGCACATAAAAAAAAAAAACTTAAAAAACATTTCATGCATACGAAAATAAAAACGATAAAAAAACAATCCAGTTCCTGATAAAACAGTGCGAATAGTTTTTAAAAAGTGCAGGTAAAAATAGCAACATTAAAATACAATATATGGTGCTTCCCCATACAAATGACAAAAGTCCAAGTTCAAGTGAGTTTATTGTCATGTGTCCCTGTATAGGACAATGAAATTCTTGCTTTGCTTAAGCACACAGAAAATATTAGGCATTGACTACAAAACAGATAAATGTGTCCATATACCATGATATAAATATATACACACATGAATAAATAAACTGGTAAAGTGCAAATAACAGAAAGTGGTTATTAATAATCAGAGTTTTGTCCGAGCCAGGTTTAATAGCCTGATGGCTGTAGGGTAGTAGCTATTAAAATACAAGTAAAAACAGTCATAAAATGTCGAGGGCAGCTGATTTAAGTGGCCAGAGCCAGTGCCAAAGTTATCACTCAGTGCCACTATTAAATTAAAATAAGGATGAGGGAGATGGTCTGAATGGTCTCAGTCACAGATCAATATTAATGTCAGTGATCCACTCCAGAGCCCAGGGAACTCATCCACTCCTCACTGACACCAATTCCTGGGGTTGTGATGGTCTGAGAAGGAGCAGCAGCATCTTCCCCGTTCCCAGGCCCCTGACAGTACATTTATCCGGCATCTTTTGCCCACTCGCTCTCCATGACAAAGCTCCCTGGAGTCTCACCTCTGGGCCCTGCGTCCCAGACATGGTCTCATCTCCTTCAGCAGCTCCTCGATCTCCCTTCCTGAGCTCAGACACCCACTTCTCCTCACCTCACCTACGCTCACTTCTCCTCACCTACACCTCTAAAACCCCTCACCTCGACGATACCTCACACCTCACTACAAAACCTCGCCTCGACTAAGCTTCACCTCAACTAAACCTCACACCTCACTAAACCTTGCTTCGATTAAACCCCACTTCAACTAAACCTCACGTCGACCGGACTCCACCCCGCGACCGGGCTCCGCCCCGCGACCGGGCTCCGCCCCGCGACCAAGCTCCGCCCCGCGACCAAGCTCCGCCCCGCGACCAAGCTCCGCCCCGCGACCGGGCTCCGCCCCGCGACCGGGCTCCGCCCCGCGACCGGGCTCCGCCCCGCGACCGGGCTCCGCCCCGCGACCGCCCCGCGCCAAGCCGCCCCGCGACCGGGCTCCGCCCCGCGACCAAGCTCGCCCCCGCGACCGGGCTCCGCCCCGCGACCGGGCTCCGCCCGGCTCGGGCCCCGCCCCCCGCCGCCCCGCGGCTCCGCCCCGCGACCGGGCTCCGCCCCGCAACCAAGCTCCTCCCCCGCGACCAAGCTCCACCCCGCGACCAAGCTCCACCCCGCGACCGGGCTCCACCCCGCGACCGGGCCCCGCCCCGGGCTCCACCCCGCGACCGGGCTCCACCCCGCGACCGGGCTCCACCCCGCGACCGGGCTCCACCCCGCGACCGGGCTCCACCCCGCGACCGGGCTCCAACCCGCGACCGGGCTCCAACCCGCGACCGGGCTCCACCCCGCGACCGGGCTCCACCCCGCGACCGGGCTCCACCCCGCGACCGGGCTCGCGACCGGGCTCCACCTCAACTACTCGCCGCCACGCTTCTTCTTCTTATAGGATTCCGGCAGTGTAGACGCTGCTAAGCGTATTACTGCCCTCCACAGGTCAATGTTTGAACTAAATTCTTACATACAGTCCTGTAACTTGCAGGAATTGAAGAACTGCCCTGGAGATCAGTTGTTCTCACTGTGTCCAAACAAAGATGAAATAGAAAAAGCCTCAACTCCAAGTCCTGTCAGTCTAACAAACAATACTTTTCTTTCTACCCTGTACTTTTTACATTCTAGGAAAACATGCTTAACTGTCTCATTACTCCCACATTCACACAAGCCAGAAACATGTTTCCCTACAATGCACAAATAGTCATTTAACCCACAGTGTCCCAACCTCAATCTACACAGTTTAACCGAGTCCCTACGGGACAGAGATGTACAGAAACATCTTTTCCTAATTTCAGATTGTATATAAAAGTAGTGTCTACCCCTGACTTCCATTTCCCATCCTCTCTGCCATTCTTTTGTTAAGCCCTCTTTAATTATTTCTCTCAGTTCCACTCTCCCCAATGATACATGGATATCTATTTCTCTTCTTAAACTCTCCTTTGCTATGAGGTCCACCTGCTCATTCCCCCTCACCCCAGCATGCCCGGGAACCCAGCAAAAAGTGATGTTACACGCAAACCCAATTCTAGAAAACACACTCAAGATTTCATTTAGAATGTCAGGATGAGCTTTAGATTTCCCTACTCTTAAAGTTTCAAGAGCAGCTGCAGAATCAGAACAGATAATGACTTATCTAAAACTGGATTCCTCAATCCACCATAGAGCCCATTGAATTGCCATTAATTCAGTCGTGAAAACAGAGCTTCCATCAGAAATGCGCCGGCCAATCTTCAACCCTGCTCCACATACACTCCAAACCCAGCTCTCCCACTAACTGGATCTTTAGATCCATCTGTAAAAACAATCAAAGTGCTCTCACTGATTAAGATATTCCACTATTCTAGGAGTCACCTCGCGCTTATCTTTTTCCTGAAGAAAAGCAAGCTCAATAAACAGTTCAGGAAGAACCCAATAGGGCACAGGTAGCCTTATTGTATGCTCTATAATACCCCCTTGTTCCAAACCCAGCTTCCTAGCCCACTGATTTATAATGACAAAAAATGTGTTATATTTGTTACCGTCATTAACCTCTTGCAACAAACACCTTGCTGGGAAGGTATCATTACACCCACAAAGTTTAGCCCAGTAATGTAACCCTAGCTTAATGCACCTTAACCATAAGGGCATTTCTCCCATTTCAACAATCAGGGCAGGGACTGGGGAAGTCCTGAAGGCTCCACAGCAAAGCCTCAAAGCCTTTGCCTGCAACACATCTAGCCTAGCCAGAACAGTTTTAGACGCAGACCAATACACAAAACACCCATAGTCAAGAGAAGATCTGATCATGGCCTGATAAATTAGCAGCATTGTCTCCCTGTTGGCCCCCCACTCACACCCAACCAGACTTCATAACATTCAGAACTTTTTCACACTTCAACACAATTTTACCTACATGCACAGCCCAAGTCATACGCTCTTCAAACCGAACACCCAAAAACTTAAAAACCTTTACCTTCTCCAATAGAGACCCATACATATACAGCCCTAACTTAGGTAACTTTCTTTTAAAACCAAATACCATATATTTAGTCTTAGAGGCAGAGATTTTAATGCCCCATGTGTTCCCCCATTACTCTACAGCCACTAACACTCTTTGAATCTGTTTTAAAACAAACTCTACATTACGACATCTTTTCCAGATGGCCCCGTCATCTGCAAACAAAGACAGACCAAATCCTCTCTGTAATTTACAAAATATATCGTTTATCATGATATTAAATAAAAATGGACTGATAACACTTCCCTGCGGGGTTCCATTCTCTATTTCTACAGTCTCTGAGCTGACACTACCAACCATTACTTGTATTGTTCTATTCAATTCTAAAAAACCCTTAATCCAGTTGAACATTCGTCCCCTGACTCCCAAGTCAAAAATTTTAATCATTAATCCCTCCTTCCACAAAGAATCATATGCCTTCTCAATATCAAGGAATACACTCACTACTGTTTCCTTGCTTCTAAATGCCCTTTTAATATCCTGATCCAAAACTGATACAGATTCCATTGTAGACCTTCCATTCCTAAAGCCATTCTGTACATCAACAAATAGTCCTCTGGTTTTTAAAAAATAACCTAGTCTGTTGGTTACCATCCTCTCCATAATTTTACAGAGCACTGCTGTGAGCGCTATAGGGCGATATGAACTAGGGTCAGATGCCTCTTTGCCCGGTTTTAAAATAGGGACCACGACTGCATGTTTCCATTCCTTTGGTAAATAACCCTCTGCCCACAAAGTATTAAACAAAGCTAAGATTTCAACAAGTACAGTATCATCCAGATGTTTAAATAACTGATATGACAACCTATCTCTCCCCGGGGTGGTATTTGCCCCAGACATAATTGCATCCTTCAACTCTTTTATGGTAAAAAACAGATTAAAGGTATTATCATTTACTAAACTCCTCTCCAGCTTCCACTGATTAACTGCCATCAGCTCAGTTCTCTTTCTACACCTCTCCACTCCCATGCTCTCTGATCTATGCACTGCTTGAAAACTGTCAACACACATGTCTGCTTTTTCATTATTGGAGACTGCTACCACCTCACCCTTCTGCAACACTGGTAACAAACTTCTTTTATATACTCCTGACATTCTACGCACAGCTGACCACAAATGCCTTACTGGAGTTTCCGGGCCTAGCGTACCACAAAACCTCCTCCAACTATTCCTCTTTGCATCCTTTACAACTCGTCTTGCTACCGCCCTTAGCCGCTTGTACTCCATTGCATTGACCAAAATTGGATACTTTCTTAATTTTCGATAGGCTATATTCCTATTCCTTACAGCTTCACCACATTCTTTATTCCACCAAGGAACAGACATACGGGACCTAGGTTCCTGCTTCACAGGAATAGTACAACAAGCTGCCTCATGAATCATGAGACTAATGGAAGTATTCCAACTATCTACAGAACCCTCACTATTAACCTCTCCAACTAAACTTTGAGCCTTCTCTTGAAATTTATCCCATTTGGCCTGAGAAAAGTTATATCTAGGGACTTTCTTTTTCCACTTCTCTCCTCAAATCCCTACCAAACCTACATAAAATTGGATAATGATCACTACCCAATGTATATCTATCCATTACATCCCATTCACCAATTCTTGCTAAATTTGATGAAGCAATTGATAAATCTGTGGCTGCAGGTGTTTCTACCTAGACAATATTATACCTAGAAATTCTTCAACAATAACACCATTTTTATCCCTGTGATCACTACCCCATAAAGGATTATGCACATTAAAGTTTCCAATCCATATAACAGGACACCTTACCTTCTCCATTATCTCATCAAAATCTGACAATATCAAGGGTTGACAGGGGTTATAATAATTTATCACAGTGATAGAATTCTGGCTGCTCCAAACCTCCACAGCCAAAACCTCAAGATTAGAATTAATGTCAACTTTCCTATACTGCAACCCAGTCTTAACAAAATTTGCACAACCCACACCTGATCTATCAGACCTATCTAATCGCACACATTCATAACCTGGGATTACAAAATCTAGACAGGGCTTTAACCATGTCTCTTGGATACATATTAATTCTGGTGCTTCTTTAAATTCATCAACAAATCTCTTTAACTCTTGACCATTTCCAATCAGACTCCGGGCGTTCCATTGAAGTATATAAACCATTATGGTGTTAATGAGGATCACCATCATCCACCTCACTGACATACTCCATACTGCTAGTTCTCGACAACTGTGACCTCTCCATACACTGACTGTCCGTCATGTATTGATGCAACTTTTCTGGCAACTGCTTTACACTGAGGAACCTTTCAGCTGCCCCACCAGTAACCTGATGATATCTGACCGGTTAGCTGCTTTCTTAGCTCCTACCAGCACATCAGAAACAAAAGACAGAAATGACTCCTTATTAAAAATTAACATGTCAGATGGAAAAGCTGACGGCAAGTTTGGCACAGTGATCTGGCTTCCTAGCACCACTCTAGTCCCAGCGCTCACATCTCCGCGTTCTCTTGCCACCCTTTGAGCTGCCTCTGCATATGACATGTTGTTCTGATCCTTCACTTCCTGCACTCGCTTCGCCTGAACAAAGCGCTCACAACCACGAAACCCTGCTGCATGATCCCCATCACAGTTAGGGCACTTAGGAGCCTCTGCCTTGCAATTTTGTATTGCATGATCTCCACCGCACTTTGCGCACTTTCTTTTACCCCGACAAGACCCAGCAACATGTCCAAACCTCTGACAGTTATAGCAGTGCAACGGTGGTTTAATGTACTCCCTCATTTGATACGCCATACTCCCAAGAAACACTCTCTGTTGCAGTACTCCATCTTTGAACATAACCGGGGTCGGCGGGTCCCTGACTCCATTCCTACTCTTAAATCTCACAACATCAATTACCTGGGCCCCCTTAACGTTTTCTAAGATCTCCTTCTCAGACAAGCCATCATACATCCCATACACCACTCCCTTTATTCCCTGCTGTCTTCCTCTAGCGACCAAACTCTCCACCTTGACCACCAATTTCCCCACACCCCTAACATCATTAAACTGTTTTCTGTCTTTGCAACAAACTCTTAACATCCCATTATACAGAATCTTGGCCTGAAAATCCCAGCCTATCTGGCTCTCCAAAGCGGTGGTAATTGTTAATGGACTAACTGCTCTAAATCCTGCATCTCCTCGATTTGTTCCTTTAACTTTAAACAGAACGACGAATTCTTCAATAATTCTAGTTCTCCTAACTTTACTTCCTTCGTCTCCTGACATTTCGGGTCTTTCGCTCGATGCCTCTCTCTTAGAGCCCCCTCCCCTTGACCTTACCTACAGTCTGCCACCCACCACCCTCAGCCCCACCACTCCCTGAAGCCATGGGCCTCTAGAATCCGTTCCTTCTCTCCCCCCCTCACGTGAGCGGCGGCTCCAACCAGAGCGCGGGTGACGTCAACAGCTCGAGCCCGCGGATGGAAAAGGCGCCAAAAGCCGTCGCCAGTTTCCCGTCTCCCCCCCATCCTCGCTTGTCCGCCGCCGCGCCGCTGACGGGGAGGGGCTGCGGCCGCCGCGGGCGGGGCTTGGGGAGACGTCAACGTCAGCGCGCGCGCTGGTCTCCGCCCCCCCGCATTGCCTCGGACAGTGCGCATGCGCCGCTCTCCGCGCTCGGCCACTCCGCCCGGCGGCGGGACAGCGAGAACAGCTCGAGCTCTCGGCGGCTTTTGGCGTCTTTTCCCGCCGAGGGCTCGAGCTGTCCACGGGACCTCATGAAATAATTAATATCCAGGGACTTGTGTGGCAGCTGCTGCAGTGATGCATCTCCTGCAATGCAGTTGTACCTTGCAGTTGAGCTGCTGCTGCAGTTGCAGTGATGCATCTCCTGCAATGCAGTTGTACCTTGCAGTGGAGCTGCTGCTGCAGTGATGCATCTCCTATAATGCAGCTGTACCTTGCAGTGGAGCTGCTGCTGCAGTGATGCATCTCCTATAATGTAGCTGTACCTTGCAGTGGAGCTGCTGCTGCAGTGATGCATCTCCTATAATGCAGCTGTACCTTGCAGTGGAGCTGCTGCTGCAGTGATGCATCTCCTATAATGCAGCTGTACCTTGCAGTGGAGCTGCTGCTGCAGTGATGCATCTCCTGCAATGCAGTTGTACCTTGCAGTGGAGCAGCTGCTGCAGTGATGCATCTCTGCAGTTGTGCCTTTGCAGTTGTACCTTGCAGTTGTACCTTGCAATGCAGTTGTACCTTGCAGGGGAGCAGCTGCTGCAGTGATGCATCTCCTGCAATGCAGTTGTACCTTGCAGGGGAGCAGCTGCTGCAGTGATGCATCTCCTGCAATGCAGTTGTACCTTGCAGTGGAGCTGCTGCTGCAGTGATGCATCTCCTGCAATGCAGTTGTACCTTGCAGTGGAGCTGCTGCTGCAGTGATGCATCTCCTATAATGCAGCTGTACCTTGCAGTGGAGCTGCTGCTGCAGTGATGCATCTCCTGCAATGCAGTTGTACCTTGCAGTGGAGCTGCTGCTGCAGTGATGCATCTCCTGCAATGCAGTTGTACCTTGCAGTGGAGCTGCTGCTGCAGTGATGCATCTCCTATAATGCAGCTGTACCTTGCAGTGGAGCTGCTGCTGCAGTGATGCATCTCCTATAATGTAGCTGTACCTCGTAGTGGAGCTGCTGCTGCAGTGATGCATCTCCTATAATGCAGCTGTGCCTTGCAGTGGAGCTGCTGCTGCAGTGATGCATCTCCTGCAATGCAGTTGTACCTTGCAGTGGAGCTGCTGCTGCTGCAGTGATGCATCTCCTGCAATGCAGTTGTACCTTGCAGTGGAGCTGCTGCTGCAGTGATGCATCTCCTGCAGCTGCAGGGAAAGTTCAAGCCTCCACCATCTCCTCAGGCAGCGTGTCCCAGATTGCAACCTCATCCACGTCTGTTTTATTGTTGTTAGTATGGTCTGGTCTGCAGTTCCTTGTTCCATCATCTTATTCTAATTGCTGACTCCAAATACTACATTTCCTCATCTGTTCTTGCCCCATCAGAGATATTCTCCCCTTTGTTCCACCAATCCACCACAATCCCTCTCTACAAGTGAAAAACAGCTTGTTTTTGTTGCTGTTTCTTAGAAACATAGAAAATCGATGCAGGAGTAGGCCATTCGGCCTTTCGAGCCTGCACCGCCATTCAATATGATCATGGCTGATCATCCAACTCGGTATCCTGTACCTGCCTTCTCTCCATACCCTCCATGCGCGTGCGGCCGCCAAGATATTCTGTCCCCCGGTCCCCTCCATATTTTGATAGTGATTTCCGTGCCTGACAGGGACGGCCAAGGCAGCGATGATGCCGGTGTTGTCAGATGAGCGCTGGCCTTCCTTCCGACCTCCTCTGCCCCTTCCCCGTTCTCTCCCCCTCCCCCTCTCCCTCCCTCTCCTTCCCCCTCTCCCTCTCCCTCCCACTCCCCTTAGCCTGAGACCCTTCCTCTCCATCCTGCACTGATTCCCATTCCTGCCTCTATTCAGTCCTCACTGACATCCCCTGTGCTCCCCCCTCCTCATCTACCCCCCCCCCCCCCATCTATTCATCCTGCACTGATCTCCCTTTCCACTTCGCATTGATTCTCCTGCCACTCCCCATCAATCTTACACTGGTCCCCCAATTCATCCTGTACTGACCCCCTTCCCATCCATCCTGCACTGCTCCTCCCCTTCATCCAGCACTGCTCCCCCCATCCATCCTGCACAGATTCCCCCCCCCCCCCCCCCATTCAACCCACTCATCCCCGCGCTCTCCCCTCACAATTTTACCTACTCCAACCAACACACACTAACACTTCCCCCGCCTCAATCCATCCAATCCACACCGATTGCCTTCTCAAGCCTCACCGCCCCCCACCGCCATCTATCCATTCTGCACTGATTCACACACACACACCCTCCCACTCCTCCCGACCCTATTGTGCTGGAAATGTCTTCAGAGCTAACATCGACTATGTTTGATAACGGAATGCGATCAAATATGTTTTAATTCCCAATGTTATTTGTTTTAATCCATTGGCAAATCAATGCTCTAAATATGGATAATCAGTACTGCAGTTATTTACTGAGCAACATTCAAAACTATATGTTAGATTTATCCAGGTTTTACTTCTACAGTCAGTCATATACATCACAAATTTGGTCAGGAGTTATTTCAGTTGAAATTTTAACGTTAATTCTGAAGTGGGAATGATGGAAAAAGCGTTTATCAATAATTTAAAAAAAAAATTGTTGCTTACAAACTGGGTATCTTCATTGCTGTTCACAACACATACATCTAACCTGAATGTCTGGTAATGTAGCGTCTTGACACCTTTAAATATATTACCAAAAGAATATTTGCTGCATTTATGTCCTTTGGCCATCTCTTGTTAGTTAGTGTAATGTTTAACCTGTCAGATGAGTATAGTCCGTTTTAACAGGTACTAGACCAAGTGCAGACCCATTGGGTCTGTTCCCCCAACGTGCGGTTGTGGGCGGCAGCATGCAGCATCACACACTAACTTTCACGGAAAACATGCACGCATCAATCTGTAGTGTGCATGGTTAAGCATATATGTTATCAAGGTCCAGGATTTATTGACACAGGTTGATCATACGCGGGAGGCGGTGGCGAGGAATTCCCAACGGCCAAGGCAGCGGGCGATGTTGTTTCAAGGAGCGCTGACCTTTCTCTCTCTCTCCATCTCCCCCTCTCCCCCTCTCCCTCTCCCTCATCCTGGGACCCCTCCTCTACATCCCGCACTGATCCTCATTCCCGCCTCTATTCAGTCCTGACTGACATCCCCTGTGCTTCCCTCCCCCCCCATCCCCCCCCTCCTCCATCCTACACTGGTTCCCCAATTCATCCTGTACTTACCCCTTTCCATCCATCCTGCACCTCCTCCATCCATCCTGTACTGATTCCCCCATCCATCCTGTACTGATTCCCCCATCCATCCTGTACTAATCCACACATTCATCCCGTACTGACCCACCCTCCATTTACCCTGCACCTTCCCCCATTCGTCCTGTAGTGATATCCCATTCATCCTGCACAGACCCTCCAATCCACACTGCACTGACCCCCTTCACCATTCATCCTGCGCTGATCTCTCCCCCCCCGCCCCCCCATCCATCCTGTACTGATCCTTCCATTCAAGAAGAATGGGGGGAACAGTCTGAAGAAAAGTCTCGACCCAAATTGTTGCCTATTTCCTTCGCTCCGTAGATGCTGCCTCACCCGCTGAGTTTCTCCAGCTCTTTTGTCTACCCCTATCCATCCCGTACTGAACCCCCCCCCATTCAACACCACTGACATCCCCCTTGCTCTCCCCTCACAATTTTATCTACTCCAACCAACACGCACTAATTCACCTGCCTCAATCCATCCATTCTGCACTGACTGCCTTCTAACCACCCCCCCCCCCCCGCCATCTATCCACCCCGCACTGATTCACACACACCCCCTTCCCTGACCCTATGGTCCTGAATGCAATCAAATGTGTTTTAATTCCCAATGTTATTCTTTGTTTTAATCCATAAAGATGGATTAATTAAATTGTGAACACGTGAAACATTAAAACCGGTGTGTTCGATTGTCACTGCTATTGTTGACACGTTATTACAGAATTCATTTAATGGCTCTTAATAAGTAGCATCAGCACTGTAGTTATTTAATGAGCAACGTTCACAACTATACGTACACATATATGTTACCATGGTCCAGGATTTATTGACATAGGTTGATCATACACTGAATAATCAAACCACATTTTTGTTTGGAAGTGGAAAGAACTAATAGAAATTGCATTAATTGCAATCTGTAAAAAGAGTTGAGATACTGTCTTATAATTTTGCTGCATGTCATTGTGGGCTATATCATGGCTTGATTGGTGAATGTTTAGTTTGTGATTGTATTTGAAGCAGAAATAATATGTGAATGCTTCATTGAGTATAATTCCGACTGGTAACTATGCGCTTCGTACGAGCACATTATCGCACGCGTCATGCAAGCCATCTTAAATGACCACCTAAACTGTCATTTGGCAACCTAAAAAGCTGCCAAGGTTGCCCGGCTGGCAACACGGAAAAAAAGTTAAGCGAGAGCCCTGTACTGTGAGAAAGATAAAGCAAGTACAACATGTGTTTGTGCCTGGGCCAACCTGATCTCCCGGTTGCCAAACACTTTAATTCCCCTCCCCATTTCCACTCTGACCTTTCTGTCCTGGGCCTCCTCCATTGTCAGAGTGAGGCAATCACCAAATTGGAGGAACAGCATCTCATATTTCGCTTGGGCTGCTTACACCCCAGCAGTATGAATATTGATTGCTCTAACTTGAACAATTACATCCCCTCTCTCTCCGTCCCTCCCCCACCCAAGTCATTGTACTAGTCTGAAAGTTGTCTTGTTGAGTCTCATTGTCTACAACTCGTTTTCACCTAGCCCTCAGCTAACAATGGCCATTTTCCTTTATCATCGTTACTTTTTTGTATTTATATAATTCATTTGTTCGATATCTCTCTCCATCACCGTCTATATCTCTTGTTTCCCTTTCCCTTGAATCTCAGTCTGGCGATGAGTCTCGACCGAAACGCCACCCATGCATTTTCTCCTTAGATGCTGTCTGTCCCGCTGAGTTACTCCAGCTTTTTGCATTTGTTTTCGGTTTAAACCAGCATCTGCAGTTCCTTCCTACATACAACATGTGTTCATTGGGTGTAGGGTGAGATTGTGCTGAAACTGTGATGTTTAAAACTTGCAGACTGGAAGTCAGAGCACCAGTTGTGACTGTGAGACGTGGTGTTGTGTTGGAAGCACACAGATGGCCTGGGACGTTCATTAGATGCATCAAGAAGTTGCTATGGAGATGGTGCAGGACGTTCCCCTGGTTACGGCAGGGTTCCCTTCCTGGGAACTGTTCCCAAGTGGAACATGCGGCCGTGAACAGAGTTCCCACACTGCAGAAGATGTCTGCAGCCCTGCAGCAGCCGGTAAATCCATCCCACCATCTCCCAGACACTCGCTCATGTGTAAGGGCTGTACTTTAGTGTGTCCGTAAGCTGCGGACGATCTACACCTCAAACAAGTCAACTCGGGGCTGGACAACGATTAAAGATAAAGACGGAACAAAGAAATAATGACAGAAAATGCTCAAAATACTCAGCCGGTCGGGCAGCATCTTGTGGAGAAAGAAACAGTTCATGTTTCACGCTCCTGTAGAAACAGGCCCTTCAGCCCAACTTGTCCATGCTGACCAAGATGCCTCCTCTAAGCTGATCCTATTTGCCCACGTTTGGCCCAAAGCCCTCTGACCTTTCTTCCCCATGTTGAAACACCTTCTGAAAAATGTCTTCTCAGATCAATGACCGTTCATCAGAACTGATGCAGTCACATAATGTGGCCAGTTCTGATACAAAATGGAAAGGCTGGTTATCTGAAATTGCCCATATTAATGATAACTTCAAGGGCTGCACCACACTGAAACGTGGTGCTGTTCCACAAGATGTTGTCGGCTTCGTTGGAACAATTGGAACGGCTTCATTTGGGGCGGCACGGTGGCGCAGCGGTAGAGTTGTGGCCTTATAGCACCAGAGACCCAGGTTCGATCCTGACTATGGGTGCTGTCTGTATGGAGTTTGTACGTTCTCCCCGTGACCTGAGTGGGTTTACGCCGAGATCTTCAGTTTCCTCTCACACTCCAAAGACGTACAGGTTTATAGGTTAATTGTCTTGGTATAATTGTAATTTGTCCCTAGTGTGTGTAGGATAATGTTAATATGTGGGGATCGCTGGTCAGTGCAGACTCGATGGGCTCTCTAAACTAAACTAAACAATGTAGGTGGACTAATAATAAAACATGCAATAGCCTGGAAAATCTGCCATCCAGCACCAAACTCCCAAGGGTACCAGATTTGTGAGTTATAATGAACTCTGAGAACCAGTGTGGGTCCGCTGGTGTTTCTGGACGCCCCTCAGTATGTGGAGCTCTTCCCACAGTGTGAACATTTACACTACCTCTCTCTGGTGTGGGTCTGCTGGTGTAGGTGAAGGGTCCTTGCTCATGTGAAGCTCTTCCCATATTCTGCACATTCATGCAGTCTGTGAAACTTCCTACAGCCTCTATCCCGTGTGGGTGGTTCTTCTTATCGAGTCCACACACAAGATTAGAACTTGTTCAGCCAGTGCTGGACACACGTCTTGGCATCTGCATACAATGGCGTCTGTCTTGTGCTTCTTATGCGTGGTGGTGGAAAGATTGGTGAAAACAGGGCCGCGACGTGAATGCTCTTTCCTTGACCCCGTGGGTCCTCTGGTGTCGATGGAGGGAGCTGGACTCTGAAACTCTTCTTCCAGACTGTGCTTTTGTACGGCCTCTCTCCGGTGTGGGTCCGCTGGTGTAGGTGGAGGGTCCCTGCTCATGTGAAGCTCTTCCCACAGTGTGAACATTTACACGGCCTCTCTCCGTCCGGTGTGGGTCCGTTGGTGTTGGTGGAGGGTCCCTGCTCATGTGAAGCTCTTCCCACATTCTGCACATTCATGCCATCTCTCCTTTGTCCGTGCTTGAAGATCACCTGATTTCCCAATTCCACTCCTTCCGTCAGATGGAGTGAACGGACTCTGCCCTCGTTTACATTGTGAATCTGGGTTCACACCGGAGGCAGAAGGCTGTCCAGCTGACGTTGGTCTGGAAGCTTCATGATGCCTTCTTAAGTGTTGTATAAGGAACTCCGCTGTGGTAAATGCAACAGTGCAGTGAGGGCAGGGATGACAGTCAATGTTTCCCCGGTGCTGGAAGGCAACAAGGTCCTGTTTCTCCTCCTATCTGGCACAGTTCACAAACCTCGAACACAGAGGCAAAGGTGAAGTGGGCAACAGTGGTTAACACTCATCACGTGAAGACAGAATGTGAAGTGATCAGTAAAGTCAGTTGAAAGGCAGGAGATGTTCCCAGCCACAGCCAAAATCCAATCTTAAATATGCTGTCCCGAGAAGGAGACACAGAAGATGCTGTTGTGTTAATTACAGGGAGGTGAAGACAGAGCAGAAGCCAATAGAAGTTATGTTATCAAAGAACAGGAATGTCCAATATCCTCAGGCATATTCTCAAAGTAAACCAGTGGAGTGAAATGTTCGGACCTGACCCATATGGTGTCAGAAAGCACAAACCTACTTACATTTCATGTGGGAAGAAAACTCATGTCAGCGTGCATCACGTGAAAAGGGCAAAGAGGAAAAAATGTGAAGAATATTTTCTCCAAACCAATGACGAGCATGGCTTCATAGTTCCGCTTCACGTTCTTATAACGGAGATTTTCCCAGTTACTTATCTCTTCCCACTCTTCTATAAGCAAGTGATTGTAGTCCACACATTATTTTATACAAGGAAAAGCAAAATTCCAAAATATATCATGAATACAAATCCAAATTTTGTAAATGCAATGCAACAACAGGAAATTACAAAAATACTTACTCCCGCTGATGCAAGGGGCTTTTCATTTGCACAAATGCACCTCCACATGCTTTTATTTTAATGTGGCTGTAAAATAACCAAAATAATAATTAAATAGAATTGGTACAGAACAGAGATTAGTTTAACCGGGCATCGTCCATGGCACGGACATTGTGGGCCAAAGGGCCTGTTCCTGTGCTGTACTGTTCTATGGTCTATGCTCTTGAGTTTACGTTTAGTTTGTTGTCACGTGTACCGAGGTACAGTGTAAAGCTTTTGTTGCATGCTGACCAGTCAGCAGAAGGACAATACACGTTTGCGATCGACTCATTTACAGCGCAAGGTAAACCCAGCAAAGTCTGATCAAGGATAGTCCAAGGGTCATCAAAGAGGTAGATAATAGTTCAGTACTAATGATGCGAATGATGAGATTAGCAAATGGCAGAGGGCTCCGATTGAAGAAAGTGACACCCAATGCAAAGCAGATCAGTGGCAGATAATAAAGAGACATTAAAGTGAATGGAGAGGAGGAATTTCTTTAATCAGAGGGTGGTGAATCTGTCTAATTCATTGCCACTGACGGATGTGGAAGCCAAGTCAATGGATATTTTATGGCGGAGATTGATAGAGTTTTGATTAGTGCGGGTGTCAGAGGTTATGGGGGAGAAGGCAACAAGTATGAAGGCAGCTGGGCTCTAAAATTCAGGTAGTTCCAATGTGTGAAATGATCATACATCTAAATTCCTTACAACCAATAAGCAGAGCAGGATTAAGGGCTCAAAGATGCCCCAATAATGCTCAATATTGGGGAGTTGCAATAATGGACAATGCAATGCAATACACAAAATATTTCTGTGACAGTGGACACGTGGAACTTGGGACCGCAATTCTTTTGGAAGCAGGGTCAAATTTCAGTTGACTTTTGGTCATTGAACATGTACATGGTTTCACTTTGATGAACGTAGCTTTCAATGAACACATTAGGGTAATATTTCTCTACCCAATGGAAAGCCAGCCTATTACAAAACAAAAAGGTTCAAATAGGAAATATCCTGAGCACGCAACAATGGAAATAAAACTGAGGCAACTGAAAGGTGTAACATGTGTGGATCACAAGACAAAGGAGCTGCCATTTAAAACAAAGGTGTGCAAGAATTTCCTCTCTCAGTGGATGATGAATCTCTGGATTTTTATATCCTGGATGATGTCGAGGTTAGATCACATGAGGTATTCAAACGCAAGGTAGATCAATCAAATCATGTTATCAATTAGGTCCACTTAATATAAATAATGTTCACAAAATCCACATTACATCCAATTCACACGAATAAAATAACCATTACAGCAGAACTACCTGTATCAAATCATCCACAAACGTCCCAAATTACCTTAATTTCACAGATTTCATCACGTCACAAAATGGTGCAAAAACAGCAGATTAAAAGTTAAGACACAGATTAAAGTTGCATCTCAATGTAATTAGTTTAACATCATATTCCATAACTGTGCCACAGTTGATCAGCTTATTTACAACGACTGTTGCTAAAACTGGCCCTACTTGTGAAGAAAGTTTGCCATCGTGCACTGCACAAAAGTAGAACACAGCTTGATATCCAATTGCAAACTTGAGCCTTACAGCACCTCCTATCAGCTGTTATTTAATTCTACAAGTATGGCCAAATTTCTATATAGATTTCCTTTGCCGATATTGGACTTATCTGTATTTCATCCCATTTCCATTTCCATGTGCAAGGACACAAACAAATTGCTTTTTCCATGAGCACTTTCCATTTTTCAGCATTCCAATAATTTTGAATTATTGTCACTGCTAGGATACAGGAAAACAAACCAGCTGATTTGGACATGGCAAAGTTCCCCCAATAACCAGATAAAATATTCTGGTGAAGTTGGTTCCTGTTTAAGTATTAGGCATCAAAAATCCCGGTATTCATCAAATAGTACCATTGAGCGTAAGACGACAGATTAGGCCTCTAGTTCATCCAAAATTGGCACCTCGGACAGTGTAGTACTTCCTTATCACTGGATTGGCAATTCTCGCAGGATATGTGTCTATAAACTGACTCAAAAGCAAATCCTGCTCTATTCTCAAAGTAACTAAAACTCAAAACAAAGAAAACAATGGAATTTGCACTCATAAAATGAGCAGCACAATGGCGCGCAGCTACTACCTCACAGCACCAGAGACCTTGGTTCCATACGAACATTGGGTGCTGTGGAGTTTGAGTGACTGTGTGGGTTTCCTCCGGGTGTTCCAGTTTCCTCCCACATCCCAAACACATGCAGCTTTTCAGGTTACCGTAAATGTCCTCCATAAAATTGCCACTAATGTGTAGGGAGTGTTTGAAAAAGGGGAATAACATAGTGTAGCGAAACCTGGTGGTGGCTCAGGGTAATCGAACCCTCGTGATTGACTGGAGGGAGGAGTCACTGAGCGCGGGTGTTCTAATGGCTGTATTTATTTGCTTATGTAAATTATCAGTACTGTACAAGGTAAGTGGAAAAGAAAATTACAATACCTGTATCAATCCAAATGTCACAATTTATAAAAATATTTGATGATCTTTCCCCAAGCGGACAATTTCCAGATTGAATTTAGCCTCCTGATGACAAAGAAGGCTATTGTCTACTGCGAGGGGAATTGATTACAAAGTCACGCAGTTTCTGCAGATAGTCGCAACACTTCCCCGTGAAAGATCTTTTAAAGGAAAGGTCTCAGAATATAAAGATGTAAAGAATACCAAGTTGTTCAGGTTAAGTCTGCTCAACCAATAGCTGAAATGGGATAAGCCGTGCTCTCTTCTCACTGTTACCATCGACAGTAGCCACAGAAGTGTAAACGTCCCACACTCCCAGTTTGAAAAAAGCTACTGTCCCATCAGGTTGTTGAACTGACCTAATGCTGCCACAGCAACGGAACATTACAGACCATCTCTTGGCAACAATGCATTGTTTCATTTTCTGGATTCCATTTTATAGACAATAGACAATGTCATATGACAATTACCTGAATGGTGCAGGAGCAGGTCATTTGGCCCTTTGAGCCTGCACCACCATTCAGTGATCATGGTTGATCATCCACAATCAGTATCCCCTTCCTGCCTTCTTTCCATAGGATAGAATATAGATTATTTGAGGTTTGTTCCTGCAGCCAAATAATTTATCATATCAAATTCCTTTAGTCCACTGGAAGTAGATCACCAAACTTCAGAGATGTCCTGCTTCTATCGCCATAATCTCCAAGCACTATGTCATTAATCCTAACATTGATTTCTTTCAATTCCTACCTTCCACACATATAGAAACCTAATAGCCTTGTCCCACGGTGCGAGTTCATTCCAAGAGCTCTCCCGAGTTAAAAAAAAATCAAACTTGTGGTAAGCACGGTGAATGAACGTAGCGGGTACGTCGGAGCTCGGGGACATGGTGAGTAGGCAGGAACAGGGTACTGATTGTGGTTGAACAGCCTTGATCACATTGAATGGCAGTGCTAGCTCGAAGGGCCGAATGGCCTACTCCTGCACTTATTGTCTCAGCAGGATAGACAGCATTTCTGGAAGGAAGGAATTGGTTACATTTCAGCTCAAGTCCCTTCTTCACATTTATATCGAGAGTCAAGAGTGTTTTATTGTCATATGTCCCAGATAGGACAATGAAATTCTTACTTGCTGCAGCACAACAGAATATGTAAACATAATACATAACGGGAGAAGAAGAAACAATTCAGTGTGTGTATGCACATGCACACATACTTAATAAATAGCAAATATAGTGCAATAAAAGTAATAGTTTGTTGCAGTTCAGAGCTTATTTGTTGTCGTGTTTAATAGCCTGATGGATGTAGGAAAGAAGCTGTTCCTGAACCTGGACGTTAGTTTTCAGGCTCCTGTACCTTCTTCCCGATGGCAATGGTGAAATGAGTGTGTGGCCAGGATGGCGTGGGTCTTTGATGATGTTGGCTGCCTTTTTTGTGGCAGCGACTTCGATAGATCCCTTCGATGGTTCGGAGGTCAGAGCCGGTGATGGCCTGGGCAGTGTTTACAACTTTTTGATTCTCTCTCCTAGCAATCACTGCCATGAAGGCCACGCCCCTTCTGGTGGAAGGGACTATAAAACCCGGAAGTGTGGGCGTGGCTCAGTCTGTCTGCAAGATAGCGAGGGAGAGGTCACAACTCTCTGTCTGAGCTGGGAAACTACAGAACACTGTGAGTCTGCAATGTACTTGAATAAATGATTTGTTAGCCCTTAATGAAAATGAAATGAGTTGTTTGGCCTGTCCTGTGCTTGAAACGGCAATTGCAATGGAAATGAAGTGAAAATGCAATCAGCTGTTTGGCTTGGGCCTGCCCTGTGCTTGAAACTACAATGGCAATGGAAATGAAGTGAAAATGCCATCAGCTGTTTGTCTTCGCCTGCCCTGTGCTTGAAACTGCAATGGCAATGGAAGGGAAATGAAAATGCAATGAGCTATTCAGCCTGCCCTGAGTTTGAATCTGCAATGCAATTGGAAATGAAATGAAATGAGTTGTTTGGCCTGCCTGAAACCACTAATTTCGGCCCACGGCCCCCATTAGCCGAGAAACTGGTCCCTTTAGCCCCAAATGCCCTTATTAGCCCAGGAGGAGCATTTTGGCCCAATACGCCCGTGCCAGGCCAGGAAAAGTCCAGAAAAATTGCCTTTCACTGAGAATCTGCTCAGATTTTTTTTTAAAGTGCTCATTTGGCCCATCATGCATGTACTAGCCCAGGCTCATCAGTAAGTATTCTCCCTGCAAGTATTAAACCTTACTCCAGTATTTTTCTCCCTCCCTTCATTTGCTCCCTGTGAAATCCAGGCCAGGATATAGTTTCCTCCCTCATTGCTGTGATTAACATTAATGTTCTGATCTTGAGAATATCTAATTTTTGATTTTTTAAGGCAGTCTGGGTGTTTATTACTATTTCCGTCACAACGGTTAATTTTGTAATTAGCTACTTAATTAGGTAATTAACTCATTATATACTTTAATTTCAGCCCATCAAAGTAAGATACATCATATTTGTTTCAGAATGCTTCAATCTATAATAACTGAAAATGTTATTCAGTTCTCTTAATTTTTATTAAAGTTATGGGCTTTTATGTCAATTGACTGTCCTTGATCACAGCTTTTGTGTTAAATTAATGGAAAAGCAATAGGGAACAAGATGCTAATTTCTGAGTATGAAAATGACCATAACTTTATTAATACTGAAGATATGAAAGTGAATTAGGTATCAAGTTTGTTTTGTGCTTTATCTGATTAGATAAATTACAGGCTTGATTTTTAAAATCTCAAAATGTTGTAACATTCCTACTGACTGACTGACCCTAATCCTAATCCTAACCCCAGCTCTACATTTGTTATTTATCATTTTTATTTAACAGTTCACATCATAACTTTATAAAGATAAATCAATTCTAAAACAAAATTATCAGCAAGGTTAGCATTACCTTTATTCCTTGGAAACCTTGCTATTGTTTTGATGTAATTCGGAGGCAGCCATGATCCCAGAGTGTTCGCTACCTAGCGACCATGAAACAAAGCGAGTGAATGGTCAATTGGCGTCTGATCTCAATGTCAAAGGTGCTTTGATTGGACAATTACTACTCGGAAAACTGGAGGTTTTTCTCATATTTTTTTAAATGTGCAGGTTTTGTTCTTGACGAGTTTCAGGTATGATTTCTATAATATTTTTACACAATATGTTAAAAATTCAGGTAGTTACGTGATTTGGGTCACAAACTTAAACAAAAAAGCACTTTGGCCCACAGCCTAAACACAGGGAATTATAGACCAGTAGTGGGGAAGATGTTATAGCAGTGCATCTGGAAAGCAGTAACAGGATCGGTCAAAGCCAGCATGGATTTATGAAGGGGAAATCTTCCTTGACTAATCTTCTGGAATTTTTTGAGGATGTAACAAGTAGAATGGATAAGGGAGAGCCAGTGGATGTGGTGCATTTGGACTTTCAAAAAGTCTTTGACAAGGTCCCACACAAGAGATTAGTATGCGAAATAAGAGCACATGCTATTGGGGGTAGGGTATTGACATGGATAGAGAACTGTGTTGGCAGACAGAATGCAAAGAGTAGGAATTACCGGGTCCTTTACATAATAGCACACAGTGACTAAAACTCAGTGCTGGGACCCAAGTTATTTACAATATAAATGATTTAGACAAGATAATTAAATGTGACATCTCCAATTTTGCGGATGACACAAAGCTGGGTGGCTATGAGGATGCTATGAGGCTGCAGGGTGACTTGGATTGGTTGGGTGAGTGGGCAGATGCATGGCAGATGCAGTATAGTGTGGATAAATGTGAGGTCATCCTTTTTGGTGGCAAGAACAGAATGGCAGACCTGAATAGTATCAGATTTGAAAAAAGGGAGGTGTAACGAGACCTGGGTGTGCTTGTACACGGGGCCTCTGAGAGGAATTTTATCAGTGGGTACAAAGTTTCTTTCGGGTCCCGTCCCTTCTCCATTAATCATCCTGTTTATATCCACAGCCGGTTTATGCCATGAGCTGTAGCCTGAAAAGCAAAAAGGGGTTTGATAGATGAGAGAGGGGTGGAATGGAGCGCTCTGTTGATTTTCTGCATTTGAGGCCTCATGCTCCTATACTCCCTCCATGATAAATACAACTAAAATAAAATGATCAGAAAGAAGAAAGCACATTTGTTTTGAACATATTTTTTTTACTGCTACAATACAGATAAGGAGGAAGAATTCACACAAAAACATCCTTTTGTATTTCAAAGCAGATCAGATCATCAAAAGACATAATTTTACTTCGGAGTCACGTGAGTGATACCGTGAATAACCCGCTCAGCACGCATGCGCGGCATTACGTTTCAGCAGGCAACAGTGGCAGGCGCGAGTCAGGCGCTCCCGCTACAAGCCTGAAGGAAAGGAACGTTAGGTAAGTACTTACCTTCAGTTTAAAGTCGGTCTTTGCCTTTGTTTTTGCTCCAGGGGGAGCAAAGCAGCAGAGGGAAGCGGCCCCCGTTCGACTCCAGGGAAGGAGCCGACAGTGGAGGGGGGAGAGGCGGCAACGGGACCGCACACGCTGCGGTCCACAGACACGGGTGCTGCGCTGATGCCTAGTCCGCTAAAACAGCTGTCTGACCAACAGCAGTGGACTGGAGGGAAATTTAAAAAACGATCGGCACCCTTGCAGGCTCCCGACAAGGAGACTCGCCGCTCGAGAACCGCTGAAATGCCACCCAAAAACGGCAGACAGCCTCTAACAGCAAGATCTGGACCAACCTCAGGCTGGAGACAGACACAGAAGATGGAACAAGATTGTCTGTTTCTCCAAGCCAGAGGAAGGTCTTGTAGCTAAAAACTCCAGCGAGACTGCCTCAGGAGCAGGAGCAAGTCCGCCAAGGGAGCTAACACTCGCACTCCAGTGCCTAACAGCTCTGGTCATCTCCCTTGTCGAGGGATTGATGGGAACCAGAGCTGGGCTGGTCAACAAGAGGGGTCACATTAGCTGAACAACATCGGGAGTATGCTTGAGGTACAGGATCAGGAAGAGCTGCTGGGTGTGGCCGCTATGTGGCTCCACCACTAGCGAGATGGCTTTTCAGTCTCAACTGACGGCCAGCTTACTACCTGTTCTTTTCAAAAAACCTCTTCAGGGCAGGTAGTCATGAGATGTTGGAATTCATCACGCCTCCCTTAAATTGCATTTACTCAAAGTGCCCACCGTTATTGGTGGGTACATTGAGCATCGCTTTTAAAAACCCAAATATCTTAAAATGAATTTGATATCCCTGACGTCGGTTATCATTTTCGCATGCTCTTTCCAGAGGGTCAGGGTAGTATGGCAAAACACCTGACCCTACTGTTCGCAGTACTCCGCAACTTCTCAGGAAGTTATAAAACCTGCCCTCAACTCAAAAAATGTTACAGGACTGTGAGAACGCCGACCTCACAACCACAGATCCTGCTGTCTGGCTAAGTTACCAAACCAAGCCTAAAAACTGGACGAAGTGTCCAAAATATCGGCGCAAGAGGGCAGGGTTTGGAATGAGCACCACACGTAAACCAGTCAGCAGTACCTCTAACGCGTCCACCAGGAGGGTCTACCTCATGGTACTGGTGAAAGCTCGGGGTCTGCATGCCAATCCCGTAAGCCTTTCAGGCCAGGGCCCAGAGCAGGCCCCATGGAAAATGCGCCACCCCCCAACATCACCGCCACGTCAGACAACGTGCAAGACTCGTTAGACCGGCAGGAAACAGAAGAATACCCATAACCATGGAGGTAGGTGGGTCTGGTTCCTACCAACGTATAGAAAATAGGGGCTTAATACTAACAGGGGGGAGATTACACCTGTTTTAAGAAGCACGGGAGTCTATCACGAGTGATCAGTATATACTCAATGGCTTTAGTGGATACAAAATACAATTCATACTAGAATAATTTCACCCTTTCAACATTTACCCCAGAGGGTATTTTCCCTCTCCGTTAAAGAAACGAGAGGGACAAGCTGAACTGGTGAGACTAATTACAAAGGGTATCATGAGAAACATGAACCCTTGGAATTCGTATCAAATATTCGTCACTAAACCCAAAAAGATGGTGGATGTCGCATCATCATTGACTTAACTTCACTAAATATGTTTGTTAAGTATATACATTTCAAAATGGAAACGGTTGTTACTGCCAAACAACTAATTTCCAAAGGATACTTCATGGCAAGCATTGATCTTAAAGATGTTTACTATTTAGTACCATTCATAAGGATCATCGCAGATACCTGAAATTTACCTGGATGGGGCAGCAATGGCAATTTAAAGCGTTACCCAATGGGTCATATCAGCCCAAGATTATTCACCAAGATACTTAAACCAGCTCTGGCAATATTCACAAGACAAAAACATATTGTCATGGCATATCTTGATGATATCTTAAAAAAAAATAAAAAAATAGGCAAGACCATGGAATTGACTATGTTAGCTGTATCGGCTACCAAACAGTTATTCGAAACCCTGGGATTGTCTTACATCCAGATAAATCTAAGTTGAAGCCATCCACAATCATGGACTGCTTGGGCTTCACAATTAATTTAGTCTACGTGACTGTAACATTGCCAAGAGACAAAACAGTTGAATTGGCAAAATCATGCAACAATTTAATGGTCCACGTACTCCCAACTATTCGACAAGTAACAGAGTAATTGGGAAAATGGTAGCAGCATTTCCTGCTACACAATTCAGACCTTTGCACTGTCATAACTTACAAAGAGCAAAGGTACAGGCACCAAAACTACATACATGTCATTATGATTGTGTCATGAAGTTACCCACTGAAGCAATATCATAACCAAAGATCCTAGAGGAGCAAGATAGACCACCTCCTTCGAAATCCAATGGACTGGCGTGTAGTACGTGACGGAACGTCACGGCCGCCATTTTTCAATGCGACACGCGACTTCCGGTATGCCACCCGCTGTGATCCAAAGCAAAGATTATAGAGCTCCGCTATAATCTTTGATCCAAAGCAAAGATCCTCGAGTATCTTGTAGCGGGAACAGCCCCCTCCTTTGCGTAGTTTCCCTTGCATTGTATTGCTTTAACACACACTGCACAAAATTAAATTTAACGTATACATATTATATATATTTATATGAATGTGTGTCTGTGTGTGAGAGGCAAGTTAGAGATAGTTAAGTTTATTCTCATGGATCAGAAGCAACTTTGATTTAAATAATCACTATTAATTTATTTGTCTTGTAAGATGATATACATAAACCATAAAGGCAATTATATATATAATTATATAGTAATAATATATATATGCATATATATATTTACACACACATATATATACACATACATATATACACATACATATATACACATACATACATACGTATACACATACATATGCACACATACAAATACACACATATTTGTATGTGTGCATATGGATACATTTATATGTATCCATATGCATACATATGGATACATTTATATGCATACATACACACATATAAACATATATATACATATGGATACATTTATATGCATACATACACACATATAAATATATATACATACATATATACACACATATACATATACATGCATATATACACATACATGCATATATATACACATACATATATATTTATACATATGATTAACATGTAGAGGAACCAACGAGAGAGCAGGCTATTTTAGACTGGGTATTGAGTAATGAGGAAGGGTTAGTTAGCAATCTTGTTGTACGTGCCCCGTTGGGCAAGAGTGACCATAATATGGTTGAGTTCTTCATTAGGCAGGCAGTGACTAGTGGGGTACCGCAAGGCTCAGTGCTGGGACCCCAGCTATTTACAATATATATTAATGATCTGGATGAGGGAATTGAAGGCAATATCTCCAAGTTTGCGGATGACACTATGCTGGGGGGCAGTGTTAGCTGTGAGGAGGATGCTAGGAGACTGCAAGGTGACTTGGATAGGCTGGGTGAGTGGGCAAATGTTTGGCAGATGCAGTATAATGTGGATAAATGTGAGGTTATCCATTTTGGTGGCAAAAACAGGAAAGCAGACTATTATCTAAATGGCGGCCGACTAGGAAAAGGGGAGATGCAGCGAGACCTGGGTGTCATGGTACACCAGTCATTGAAAGTAGGCATGCAGGTGCAGCAGGCAGTGAAGAAAGCGAATGGTATGTTAGCTTTCATAGCGAAAGGATTTGAGTATAGGAGCAAGGAGTTTCTACTGCAGTTGTACAGGGTCTTGGTGAGACCACACCTGGAGTATTGCGTACAGTTTCGGTCTCCAAATCTGAGGAAGGACATTATTGCCATAGAGGGAGTGCAGAGAAGGTTCACCAGACTGATTCCTGGGATGTCAGGACTTTCTTCTGAAGAAAGACTGGATACACTTGGTTTATACTCTCTAGAATTTAGGAGATTGAGAGGGGATCTTATAGAAACTTACAAAATTCTTAAGGGGTTGGACAGACTAGATGCAGGAAGATTGCTCCCGATGTTGGGGAAGTCCAGGACAAGGGGTCACAGCTTAAGGACAAGGGGGAAATCCTTTAAAACCGAGATGAGAAGAACCTTTTTCACACAGAGAGTGGTGAATCTCTGGAACTCTCTGCCGCAGAGGGTAGTTGAGGCCAGTTCATTGGCTATATTTAAGAGGGAGTTAGATGTGGCTCTTGTGGCTAAGGGGATCAGAGGGTATGGAGAGAAGGCAGGTACGGGATACTGAGTTGGATGATCAGCCATGATCATATTGAATGGCGGTGCAGGCTCGAAGGGCCGAATGGCCTACTCCTGCACCTAATTTCTATGTTTCTATTATTTTCCAACGATCAATAGATTTACGATCAGTTCCTGTGGATTGGAGGATAGCTAATGCTATCCCACTTTTCAAGAAAGGAGCGAGAGAGAAAACGGGGAATTACAGACCAGTTAGCCTGACTTTGGTGGTGTGAAAGATGCTGGAGTCAATTACTAAAGATGTAATAATGGGGCATTTGGATAGCAGTAAAAGGATTAGTCCAAGTCAACATGGATTTATGATTTTACAATGGATTTAAGCCTCTCCCATTTTTTTGATGAATTCCTGGAATATGTAGGAAGTTTATTGTAACCTAGTGCTACTTGCCTGAACAATGGATGATATATCACTTAAATGCAATTGTTTTCAGTTGTGTGGAGAGACCTGTATATTGAAAATGCGTTTTGCCTCTAATATGTCAATTTACCTTAAATGTAGAAGAGCTTATTAAAATCTTCTTACAAAGACCATTAAGTATTTTCTATCTATCCTCTTTTGGACCCAAGGCATAGCAGAGCTGCCAACTCTCACAAAGAGGTAAGGGAGGGAGAGATGGAAGGGAGGGAGAGAGGGAAGGGAGGGAGATCGCGAAGAGAGGGGGAGAGAGGGAGAGAGAGAGAGAGAGAGAGAGAGAGAGATCGAGAGAAGAGAGGGGAGCGAGAGATCGAGAGGAGGGGAGAGAGAGATCGAGAGAAGAGAGGGAGAAGGGGGATAGGGAGAAGGGGGAGGGAGAAGGGGAAAGGGGAGGGAGAAGGGGAAAGGGGGGGACAAAGGGGGAGAAGGAGAAGGGGGAGAGGGAGAAGGGGGGAAGAGGGAGAGGGAGAGTGGAACGATAGCACATTATAACGCGCAGCCGTCCCATTCCGACCAAAGATTATAGAGCAGAGCTCCACTAGTATCTTTGATTGCGGCCGCCGCCACCGAACTCCCCGACCCACCATTGCACCCAAAGATGATAGAGCAGAGTTATATAATATTTGATTGCACCCTTCTTCACGGCGGGCTTGTGATCTTTGCTTGTGATGTCTTGTATGTATGTGAGTGTTGTTTGCTATGTCCCTATGTTCGAGGAATATAATGGGTAACAGCCGCCCATTCTCGGACTTGAATCTGAGCTCGAAAAAGTTCCTGGTCACTGGACCTAATGTGTCCGCGGGCCATATTGTGGAGACTAATCCCTTACAAAACAAAACCAAAAACGTACAGAAGTGTTAAAATTGTCTTTATTATTGTGGTGAGTAAAGAACTATTAAAAATAAGTCTAATAACTTTCTAATGTACTGACAAACCCAGTTTCCCAATGGGCCGTTGATGGGAGAACAGAAAATAACATTTTCACGACAGAATATCGACTGAAAATAATAAAAATATTTTCTCACCTTTCTTTTTTATTGGGGAACCTAAAGAATGACAGGTTGGGTCGTTTAGATTTACGATTAGAATACTTGATAGCAGAGCAGTGAGATGGAATTTAGATAAGGACGCCATGACAGTGTGGGGGAAGCCCAATAAATGCCTCGAAAAATGGCATCGACGATCACACACGTCATACTACGCGTTTTTCGAGGAGTGGTCTATCTTGCTCCTCTAGGATCTTTGATCATAACTACAGTGGTGGGCAAAAAACGTATGTCATAATTTCAACCTATTATCATCACTAACAAGTAGTAGATGGACTAACCCAGAGTCATCTTTACCACTTACACCCAACTTACACCCAAAGGCAGGAAAATGGGATTAGGAGGCAGAGAGCAGCCATGATTGGAAATGAAATCCCGAATAAATTGAACCCAAATTCCTATCCTGGAAATTGTTTGCCTGTCTGTCTGTCAAAACACTACGGAGTTTATGATTCAAACAATCCTCGTAACAATCCTGTCTGTCTGTCTGTCTGTCTGTCTGTCTGTCTGTCTGTCTGTCTGTCTGTCTGTCTGTCTGTCTGTCTGTCTGTCTGTCTGTCTGTCTGTCTGTCTGTCTGTCTGTCTGTCTGTCTGTCTGTCTGTCTGTCTGTGTCTGTGTCTGTAGGTATGTTACAATAGTTACCTTCAGCGGCGCTGCAGTTCTGCCACTGGCCGTGTGCGCGACTTTGGCACCTTTGAGGGGGGTGCGGGGTTAAAACGCATTGTTTTCCAACCTTGTCCAGGATTATATATTGTTGGAGTGCAAGCGTTTGCTGAAGATTCGCTCCGAGGGCCGTTCTGTGTATTTTTTGTTTAATCGCCCGACGAGTTCAGCGCTGGAGTAATTTTAAAATCAGCTTCTAAAGCCGTCAACGCCGACAACGGGGACGGATTTCACATACGGGACAGATAAAGGAAAGCCGTTTATTTTATGTATAAATGTGTTTCTTAAGATGCCTTTAATTCACATTTTACGTTGCAAAACGGTGATTTCTTTCCCCATACGAACCGGCAATATTTTTCCTGCAGTATTCACTGCAACCGCAACGTTCCACATGATCGCGTTCCAGAAAATCCCACTCGCAAGCTGATTCAAATGGCCATTAATTTACTGGTATTAAACATTAAATTCCTTCCATTTGGCCTATAAACCCGTGATAATGAGATTTAAAAATTATGTTATATTGTGAATTCTTGTGTGAATGTTATTTGGACACTTTGGCTATTTAAAAATGTTAATCTATTCTTAAGAAATGGATAGATGTTTAGATCTAATAATTGAATTTTGTAATTAGCTACAATTAGGTAACTAACTAATTATATGCTTTAAATTCAAGTCATTTAATTAAGATTGTTTCATATTTGTCTCAGAATGCTTCAATCTATAATAACTGAAAATTTATTTCAGTTCTCTTAATTTCTAAGAAAGATGGACTTTTGACTGTCCTCGATCACAGCTTTTGTGTTAAATCAATGGAAAAGCATTAGGGAACAAGATGCTAATTTCCGATTATGAAAATGGCCATAACTCTTTTAATACTGAAGATATGAAAGTGAATTAGGTGTCAAATTAAACTTATTTTTATTCTTTATCTGGTGGGATAAATTACAGACTTGATTTTTAAAATCTCAACATTTTGTAACATTGCTACTGTCTGTCTGTCTGTCTGTCTGTCTGTCTGTCTGTCTGTCTGTCTGTCTGTCTGTCTGTCTGTCTGTCTGTCTGTCTGTCTGTCTGTCTTATAAGTGTATTATTGATTTTCAAAGGCAGGTGTGTTCCACCAAAGCTGACAGATGTTGGACATAGAAAATATTGAATGGATACACTGATGCTAAATGATCTACTGTGCATTGTGCAGCAATCATCGTTTTGTTTCACATTGATAGCACCTGTTTTTCTTTAACATATTCATTTACTGGCAGAACTGTACAAATTATCTAAGTTATAAGCAATCACTTCACAATTAGACATTAGAACTCTGTAATTAAATGCAGCAATCATATAAATCAATTGGTGTCAAAGCCAAGAACAACGTGTATTAAATTAAATCAGATCTATATATAACAGTTCTCCTCGCAACCCCGCCCCTCTCTCTCTCTCTTCCTCTTGCCCCACCTGGAATGGGCGCCCACAATCCCACCCCACCCCTCCCCCCATAATCACAATGAATGGCGGTGTTGGCTCGAAGGGCCGAATGGCCTCCTCCTGCACCGTTTACAAAACAAAAACAAAACACAACCCAGAGCAGTAAACAGGAGCCGGCCCTTCGGCCCACAGTGTCTATGCCCAAGATAAACTCATTTCTACCTGCACTCCATCCTGATCCAGGTGCCCACCAGCCCAGTTAAGGTCAGCAGTTTGCTCCACTCACTGAAAAACAAAATCAAAACGTCGCCCAAAACAATAGCAAAACAAATGAAAATAGTAACAAAAATAAAAGTGAAACAAAAGGGGTGAACTTCGCCCAAAATAACAAAAAATAGGAATAACTAGACCAAGTGCTCCCTCTATATATTCTCTATCTCTTCCTCTCTCACTATCTCTCTATCTCTGTCTCTCTCCCTCTCTCTCCTCTCTCTCTCTCTCTCTCTCTCTCCCTATATCTATATCTCTCTCTATCTCTATCTCCCTCTAGATCTCGCTATATCTCTAACTTTATCTCTGTCAATATCTCTCACTCTATCTCTCTCTCACTCTATCTATCTATCTCTCTCTCTCTTTCTCTCTCTATCTCTCTCTCTCTTTCTCTCTCTCTCTCTGTATCTCTCTATCTCTCTCTGTCTATATCTCTATATCTCTCCATCTCTATATTTTTCCCTATCTCTCTATATCTCTCCCTCTATATCTCTCCATCTCTATATATATCTCTCTCTATCTCTCTCTCTCTATCTCTCCATCTCTCTCTCTCCTTCAACCTCTCCCGCTGTGGTCACCGTAGGCAACGTCCCATAGTGATGTCATAGTTGCACTCGGCAGCTTGTGATTGGTGGACCGTGAGTGGCGTTGTGACATCATCACTGAAGGTCCTGGAAAAAATCTCTCTGTCTGAAGCTGTTTTCTCTTTATCTCTCTCTATCTCTCTCTCACTCTCTCTCTCTTTATCTCTTTCTCTCTCCCTCTTTCTCTCTCCCTCTATCTCGATCTCTAACTATTCCCTCTTTCTCTATCTCTCTCTCTATCTCTCTCTAAGTCTCTCTTTCTCTCTCTCTCTCCCTCTCTCTCTAAGTCTCTCTCTTTTTCTCTCTCTCTCTCCCTCTCTCTCTCTATCCCTCTCTCTCTTTTAGCAAGGTAAAATATAAAAGTGGCAGGCAGACAAATCCAGGGCAAAAATCAAAAAGGGCCACTTTTCAACATAATTGTATAAGGGGTAAGAGTGTTGTAAAAATAAGCCTGAAGGCTTTGTGTCTCAATGCAAGGAGCATTCGTAATAAGGTGGATGAGTTGAATGTGCAGATAGTTATTAATGACTATGATATAGTTGGGATCATGGAGACAGGGCTCCAGGGTGACCAAGGCTGGGAGCTGAACATCCAGGGATATTCACTATTCAGGAGGGATATACGGAAAGGAAAAGGGGATGGGGTAGCATTGTTGGTTAGAGAGCCGAGTAACGCAATAGAAAGGAAGGACATTAGCTTGGAGGATGTGGAATCGATATGGGTAGAGCTGTGAAACACTAAGGGGCAGAAAACGCTAGTGGGAGTTGTGTACAGGCCACCTAACAGTAGTAGTGAAGTTGGGGATGGTATCAAACAGGAAATTAGAAATGTGTGCAACAAGGGTAAAACAGTTATAATGGGTGACTTCAATCTACATATAGATTGGGTGAATCAAATTGGCAGGGTGCTGAGGAAGAGGATTTCTTGGAATGTATGCGGGATAGTTTTCTAAACCAGTATGTAGAGGAACCAACGAGAGAGCAGGCTATTATAGACAGGGTATTGAGTAATGAGGAAGGGTTAGTTAGCAATCTTGTTGTGCGTGGCCTCTTGGGCAAGAGTGACCATAATATGGTTGAGTTCTTCATTAGGATGGAGAGTGACATTTTTATTCAGAGTTCTGGACTTAAAGAAAGGTAACTTTGAGGGTATGAGACATGAATTGGCCAAGATTGACTGACGATTGATTCTTAAAGGGTTGACGGTGGATATGCAATGGAAGGCATTTAAAGACTGCATGGATGAACTACAACAATTGTTCATCCCAGTTTGGCAAAAGAAGGAATCTGGGAAGGTCATGCATCCGTGGATAACAAGGGAAATCAAGGATAGTATCAAAACAAAAGATGAAACATACAAATTAGCCAGAGAACGCAGCCTACCAGAGGACTGGGAGAAATTCAGAGACCAGCAGAGGAGGACATAGGGCTTAATTACGAAATGGAAAATAGATTATGAAAGAAAACTGGCAGGAACATAAAAACTGACTGCAAAAGCTTCTATAGATATGTGAAGAGAAAAAGATTAGTTAAAACAAATGTAGGTCCCTTGCAGTCAGAAACAGGTGAATTGATCATGGGGAACAAGGACATGGCAGACCAATTGAATAACTACTTTGGTTCTGTCTTCACTAAGGAAGATATAAATAATCTGCTGGAAATAGCAGGTGACTGGGGGCCAGAAAGAAAGAGATGAGATGGAGGAACTGAGTGAAATCAAGGTTAGCCGGGAAGAGGTCGGGAAGTGCTGTTAGGTAAATAGAATGGATTAAAGGCCGATAAATCCCCAGTCAGATGGGCTGCATCCCAGAGTGCCTAAGGAAGAAGCCCCAGAAATAGTGGATGCATTAGTGATAATTTTTCAAAACTCTTTAGATTCTGGAGTAGTTCTTGTGGATTGGAGGGTAGCTAATGTAACCCCACCTTTTAAAAGGGGAGGGAGAAAGAAAACGGAGAATTACAGACCAGTTAGTCTAACGTCGGTAGCGGGGAAAATGTTAGAGTCAGTTATTAAAGATGGGATAGCAGCACATTTAGAAAGTGGTGAAATCATTGGACAAAGTCAGCATGGATTTATGAAAGGTAAATCATGTCTGACGAATCTTATAGAATTTTTTGAGGATGTAACTAGTAGAGTGGATAAGGGAGAACCAGTGGATGTGTTATATCTGGACTTTCAGAAGGCTTTCGACGAGGTCCCACATAAGAGAATAAGTATGCAAACTTAAAGCACAAGGTATTGGAGGTTCAGTATTGATGTGGATAGAGAACTGGCTGGCAGACAGGAAGCAAAGAGTAGGAGTAAACGGATCATTTTCAGAATGGTAGCCAGTGACTAGTGGGGTACCGCAAGGCTCGGTGCTGGGATCCCAACTATTTATAATATATATTAATGATTTGAACGAGGGAACTGAATGCAACATCCCCAAGTTTGCGGATGACACGAAGGTGGGGGGCAGTGTTAGCTGTGAGGAGGATGCTAAGAGGCTGCAAGGTGACTTGGATAGGTTGGGTGAGTGGGCAAATGCATGGCAGATGTGGATAATGTGGATAAATGTGAGGCTATCCACTTTGGTGGCAAGAACGGGAAAGTACACTCTTATCTGAATGGTGGCCGATGAGGAAAAGGGGAGATGCAACGAGATCTGGGTGTCATGGTACACCAGTCATTGAAAGTAGGAATGCAGGTGCAACAGGCAGTGAAGAAAGCGAATGGTATGTTAGCATTCATAGCAAAAGGATTTGAGTATAGGAACAGGGAGGTTCTACTGAAGTTGTACAGGGTCTTGGTGAGACCACACCTGGAGTATTGCGTACTGTTTTGGGCTCCTAATCTGAGGAAGGACATTTTTGCCATAGAGGGAGTACAGAGAAGGCGCACCAGACTGATTCCTGGGATGTCAGGACTTTCATATGAAGAAAGACTGGATAGACTTGGCTTGTACTCGCTAAAATTTAGAAGATTGAGGGGGGATTTTATAGAAACTTAGAAAATTCTTAAGGGGTTGGACAGGCTAGATGCAGGAAGATTGTTTCCGATGTTGGGGAAGTCCAGAACAAGGGGTCACAGTTTAAGGATAAGGGGGAAATCTTTTAGGACTGAGATGAGAAAAACATTTTTTACACAGAGAGTGGTGAATCTCTGGAATTCTCTGCCTTGGTCCTTGTGGCTAAAGGGATCAGGGGGTATTGAGAGAAAGCAGGTACAGGATACTGAGTTGGATGATCAGCTATGATCATATTGTTCGGCTCGGACTTGGTGCATTCGGCCCTTTGAGCGGTGCAGGCTCAAAGGGCCGAATGGCCTACTCCTGAATGGCGGTGCAGGCTCTATTTTCTATGTTTCTCTCTCCTCTCTCTCTCTCTCTCTCTCTCTCTCTCTCTCTCTCTGCACCTTTCACCTCTTTTTAATCTCTTCTCTTTTTCTCAGATTCAGATTCAATTTTAATTGTCATTGTCAGTGTACAGCACAGAGACAACGAAATGCATTTAGCATCTCCATTGAAGAGCGACATAGCAAACGATTTGAATAAATAATAATAAGTGTCCGGGGGGGGAGGTGGTGATTGGCAGTCACCGAGGTACGTTGTTGAGTAGAGTGACAGCCGCCGGAAAGAAGCTGTTCCTCGACCTGCTGGTTCGGCAAAGGAGAGACCTGTAGCGCCTCCCGGATGGTAGGAGGGTAAACAGTCCATGGTTGGGGTGAGAGCAGCCCTTGGCGATGCTGAGCGCCCTCCGCAGACAGCGCTTGCTTTGGACAGACTCAATGGAGGGGAGCGAGGAACCGGTGATGCGTTGGGCAATTTTCACCACCCTCTGCAATGCCTTCCGGTCGGAGACAGAGCAGTTGCCATACCATACTGTGATGCAGTTGGTAAGGATGCTCTCGATGGTGCAGCGGTAGAAGTTCACCAGGATCTGAGGAGACAGATGGACCTTCTTCAGTCTCCTCAGGAAGAAGAGACGCTGATGAGCCTTCTTGATCAGAGTAGAGGTATTGTGGGTCCAAGAGAGGTCATCGGAGATGTTGACTCCCAGGAACCTGAAGCTAGAAACACGTTCCACCTCCGTCCCGTTAATGTGGATGGGGGTGTGCGTGCCGCCTCTGGACTTCCTGAAGTCTACAATGAGCTCCTTGGTCTTCTTGGAGTTAAGGGCCAGGTTGTTGTCAGCGCACCATGCTGCTAAGTGCTGGACCTCCTCCCTGTAGGCCAGCTCATCGTTGTTGCTGATGAGGCCAATCACCGTTGTATCATCTGCATACTTGATGATGGTGTTAGTACCATGTACAGGTGTGCAGTCATAGGTGAAGAGGGAGTAGAGGAGGGGGCTCAGCACACAGCCCTGTGGAACGCCGGTGTTCAGGGTGAGAGTTGAAGAGGTGTGCTTGTCTAACCTCACAGACTGGGGTCTGTTGGTTAGAAAGTCCAGTATCGAGTTGCAGAGGGAGGGGTCGATGCCCAGGTTACCGAGTTTGGTGATCAGTTTGGATGGTATAATGGTGTTGAATGCTGAGCTGTAATCGATGAACAGCATTCTTACGTAAGTGTCTCTGTTGTCGAGGTGGGAGAGGGCGGAGTGAAGTGCCGTTGAGATGGCATCCTCCGTACTCCTGTTCGTGCGGTAGGCAAACTGATAGGGATCCAGAGTGGGGGGTAGGCAGCTTTTGAGGTGTGCCAGGACCAGCCTCTCGAAGCACTTGGTGATGATGGGGGTAAGTGCAACTGGGCGGAAGTCGTTGAGGCTTGCTGCAGTGGAGTGTTTTGGCACTGGCACGATGGAGGTGGTTTTAAGGCAAGTGGGGACAACTGCTTGGGCAAGTGACAGGTTGAGGAGAGGAGATGGCGTCGCGTGCACAACGTGAGGCTCTGCGTCTCCGTAGTTTTTGTAAGCTAGTTTTTCTACTGTTAATAATTACCTTAGTTTTCGCCCGGAGCACTCGAGCGAAGACTCTGTACGGCCGTCAGGAGCTACTTGAGCTCGGCCGTCTCTGCATAACGCGCACCAGAAGCGACTTTCAACTGCCGCCGGAGATCACCAGGACACCGTGGTCTAGCGGGTCCGCGCCCCCGACAGGAAGTGTCCGGAGGCGGCGCAGGGACCGCAAACAAAGGCGTGGGAAGCGGGGAGGCCATCGAACTAGGCTGCAATCAAATCCTCACCAGCCAGCTCTGCCCAGCATTTTCCTCGCGAATGTCCGGTCCTTGGTGAGTAAAATAGACGAACTAAGGCTGCGGATCACCACACACAGAAGGATCGCCGACTGCAACGCCATGGTCTTCACTGAGACATGGCTAAAGGACAACATCCCAGACAACGCCATTGAGCTGGAGGGACGCACTGTCTTCAGGGCCGACAGATCAGTGGAGGACCAAGGGCGGCGGACTATGCATTTATGTGAATAACACATGGTGCACGGACGTTGTTAAGATTGGTAGTCACTGCTCTGCTGACCTGGAATACCTGATGTTAAAGTGCAGGCCCTTCTATTTGCCCAGGGAATTCACATCAACTGTTATCACTGCAGTCTATGTTCCCCCGGACGCTAATGCCAGGCTAGCAATGGAAGAGCTGCAAGCTGCTATCAGCAAACATCTATCTGCCCACCCAGAGGGGGCATTTATTGTTGCGGGTGATTTCAACCACTCCGACCTTAAAACTGTACTCCCCAGGTTCCATCAGCATGTTTTCTGCCCAACCAGAGGAAACAATGTTCTGGACTTAGTTTACACTAATATCACTGAAGCCTACAAAGCCCTCCCCCTCCCCCACCTTGGACAGTCTGACCACCTCTCCCTGTTCCTGCTCCCCAAATACACACCTCTGATCAGACGTGTGAAACCTACCATGAGGACAGTGAAGGTCTGGCCTGAGGGGGCTGTCTCTGACTTACAGGAGCAGTTTCAGCAGACAGACTGGAGTCTCTTTGCTACTCAGTCCACCTCCAATTCACAAGTGGACATCAACTCGTACACCTCAACAGTTCTGGACTATATAAAAATTCTGTACCGATAATGTCACTACCCACAAGGAGATAAAGACTTTCCCTAACCAGAAGCCGTGGATGAGCAGGGAGGTCAGACTCCTACTGAAGGCTCGCGATGCCGCTTTCAGATCTGGCGACGCTGAGGGATACAGCTCATCCAGGGCCAATCTGAAAATGGGAATTAGGACTGCTAAACTAAATCATAAACGGCGGATTGAGGAGCATTTCCACAACAACTCTGACCCCAGGCGCATGTGGCAAGGAATCAAATCCCTTGCCGATTATCAGAAAGTTAACACCCCTCCCCCAGACAACGACACCCTGCCTGATGAGCTAAACCACTTCTATGCTCGCTCGCTATGGCCCTGGATGAGCTGTATCCCTCAGCGTCGCCAGATCTGAAAGCGGTAGGCGGCGCGGCTCTGGCCAGCAGCGGCCTCAGCAGCCTGTCCGCGTTTTTATTATTTTTTGTCTGTGTTTTTATGTAGTTTTTTGTTATTTTATGTTGGGGTGTGTGTGTGTGGGGGGGGGCGGGGGGGGGTGGGGGGGGGGGAAACTTTTTGAATCTCTCCCTGCACTGGAGACCCGACCTTTTCTCGTCGGGTCTCAGGTGTCGTTGAGGCCGCAACGAGGAGCGGCCTCCAACAGGAAGAAGCCGGGGACTCAGGTGTCGACTCACCGTTGCCGTCGCGGAGCTGGCCGAGTCCGGAGCGGGTGGAGCGGTGGAGGAGCGCTGCTGCTGCTGCTGTCGTTGCTGTTGCTGCTGCTGCTGCTGCTGCTGCTACCGGAGAGTCAGAGGCTCCAACGACGGGTCTGCGGACGACGGCACCGGGAGCCCACGGCTCCCTGGAGGGAGACCGCTTTTCAGGGCTCCTGCAACGGCGACTTCTCCCGCCCGAGTTGCGGGGTCGAAGAGCTCCTGGAGCGGGGCCTCACTACACCGCCCCGCGCGGCTGGAATGGCTGCGGGACTCTGCGAGCGCACACCGGGGGCTCTAACACCAAGACCCGGTGTGCGACCTCGCACCACCCGGCGTGGCTTCAATGGCCGCGGGACAATCGCCATCGCCAGCCGGGGGCTATGACTTTGACTCTGACATCGGGGGGGGGGACAGTGCAGTGGAGAGATAAGTTTATTTGGCCTTCCATCACAGCTATGTGATGGATGTTTATGTTAAATGTAATTATTGTTGTGTCTGGGGTCTATTTGTATGTAATGTATGGCTGCAGAAACGGCATTTCGTTTGGACCTCCAGGGGTCCAAATGACAATGAAATTGACTCTGACTCTGACTCTGACGCTTTGACCGAGACAACAAAACCCCAGCCATTAAAGTTGCTCCACCCCCGAATGAACAACCTCTCAGCCTCTCCACCTCTGCTGTACAAGATGCACTGAGCAAGGTGAATGAGCGCAAAGCTGCCGGCCCCGATGGCATCCCTGTCCGGGTGCTTAGGGCATGTGCTGGACAACTATCCCCAGTCCTCGCCGACATTTTCAATCTCTCACTGGCCCAGGGTGTTGTCCCCACTTGCCTCAAGACATCAACCATCGTGCCAGTGCCCAAACAGTCAGCTACAGGGAGTCTCAACGATTTCCGCCCAGTGGCACTCACCCCTGTCATTGCAAAGTGCTTTGAGCGGCTGATCTTGGCTCACCTCAAAGCCTGCCTCCCCCCCACACTGGACCCCCATCAGTTTGCCTACCGGACCAACAGGTCTACAGAGGACGCCATATCGGCGGCCCTACACTCTGCCCTGACCCACCTGGACTACAACAACTCCTACATCAGGCTGCTGTTCATTGATTTCAGCTCTGCCTTTAACACCGTCATCCCAGCCAGCTTGATCACCAAACTCAGTGGACTTGGCATCTCCACCTCCCTCTGCAACTGGAAATTGGACTTCCTCACTAACAGACCACAGTCTGTTAGGGTCAATAACCTCACCTCCTCCACTATAACACTGAACACCGGAGTGCCACAGGGCTGTGTGCTCAGCCCTCTCCTCTACTCCCTCTTCACCCACGACTGCATCCCAAAGTACGGATCCAACGCCATTATTAAGTTTGCTGACGATACCACGGTAGTAGGACTGATCAGCGACAACGACGAGTCAGCCTACAGGGATGAGATCCAGCACCTGACCACCTGGTGTGCCGACAATAACCTCATCCTCAACTCCAAAAAGACGAAGGAGATTATTGTCGACTTCAGGCAGACCAGAGGAGGCAGTCATACCGCCATCCATATCAACGGGACTGAGGTGGAGCGCGTCTCCAGCTATAAATTCCTCGGAGTGCATATCTCGGAGGACTTGTCCTGGTCCCTCAACACCTCCAAGCTGATCAAAAAGGAACAGCAGCGCCTTTACTTCCTTAGGAGGCTCAAGAAAGCCCACCTGTCCCCCCAGATCCTGACCAACTTTTACCGCTGTACCATAGAGAGTATCCTGACCACCTGCTTCACGGTATGGTACAGCAGCTGCACTGCTGCGGACAGGAAAGCACTACAACGGGTGGTGAAAACCGCGCAGCACATCATCGGTGCCCCGCTCCCTGCCATGGATGCCCTCCACCGAAAACGGTGTCTGAGACGGGCTGGGAAGATCATCAAAGACCCCTCACACCCCAACTATGGACTGTTTGCCCTCCTCCCATCAGGGAGGCGGTACAGGAGCCTCAGGTCACGTACCAGCAGGATGAGGAAAAGCTTCTATAACAACACAATCACACTGCTGAACTCGGAGTCCCGACGATAGATTTCTCTGGTCCCTCCGTCCCCCTTTGTTTAATCATTCTGTATTTCCTGATTATTCTGTATCTTCTCTCTTTCTATTTTTTTCTTGTTTTTTCTCTTTATGTACAACTACTACGGACTGACGCAAAACTGCATTTCGTTGTACTGATACTTGTATTTGTGCGATGACATTAAAGTTGAATTGAATTGAATTGAAGATGTCAGTCCAGACGTCTGTCAGCTGCGCAGCACAGGCCCTGAGCACGCGCCCGGGGATGCCATCAGGGCCAGCAGCCTTACGTGCATTAGTCCTACTCAGTGCCACGTACACGTCGTAGGGGGTGAGTGTGAGGGTTTGGTGATCGGCAGGTAGCACAGCCTTGATGGCTGTCTCTAGATTGTCCCTGTCGAAGCGGCCATAGAAGTGATTAAGCTACTCAAGGAAGGAGGCGTCGCTGGATGTGGGGGTGGTGTTGGAGGGTCTGTAGTCCGTGATGGCCTGGATGCCTTGCCACATGCGTCGGGGGTCGGAGTTGTTGTTGAAGTGCTCCTCAATCCTGAGCTTATGGCAGTGCTTGGCCTTCCTGATGCCCCTCTTCAGGTTAGCCCTGGATGAACTGTAGGCTTGAGCATTGCCTGACCTGAAAGCGGTGTCCCGTGCTTTCAGCAGTAGCCTGACCTCGCTGTTCATCCATGGCTTCTGATTCGGGTATATGGTCACCTGTTTGAGGGAGGTGACACTATTGATGGTGGAGTTTATAAAGTCCAGAACAGAGGATGTGTAGGAATCAATGTCCGTGTGAGAGTCAAGGGTGGCCTGGGCTGCAAACGCCTTCCAGTCAGTGTTTCCAAAACACTGCTGAAGTGTGAAGTCCGCTTCCTCAGACCAGACTTTAACTGTCCTTACAGTTGGTTTAACCCGTCTGATGAGTGGGGAGTACTTAGGGAGCAGGAACAATGAGACGTGATCAGACTGACCAAGGTGGGGGAGGGGGATGGCTTTGTAAGCTTCAGCCATGTTGGTGTAGACTTTGTTTAAGAGGGAACTGCAGATGCTGGAGAATCGAAGGTTACACAAAAAAGCTGGAGAAACTCAGCGGGTGCAGCAGCATCTATGGAGCGAAGGAAATAGGCAACGTTTCAGGCCGAGTCTGAAGAAGGGTCTCGGCCCGAAACGTTGCCTATTTCCTTCGCTCCATAGATGCTGCTGCACCCGCTGAGTTTCTCCAGCTTTTTTGTGTAACCTTGGTGTAGACTTTGTCCAGTGTCTTGTCTACTCTAGTGGGGAAGGATACATGTTGGTGGAATTTGGGGAGTACAGTCTTCAGGTTGGAGTGATTGAAGTCACCCGCAACAATGAAGGCTGCCTCGGGGTTGTGCGTCTGTTGTTTGCTAATGGCAGTATGCAGCTCTTTCATTGCAAGCTTGGCATTAGCATCAGGAGGGATATAGGCTGCAGTCACAACAGTGGAGGTGAACTCTCTGGGCAGATAGAACGGTCTGCATCTAACCAAGAGGAACTCAAGGTTAGCTGAGCAGTGACTCTCGATGATGGTGGAGTCCGTGCACCATGCTTTGTTTACATAAATGCACAGACCCCCCCCCTCTGGTCTTACCAGAGTCTGATGTCCTGTCCGCTCGGAGTAAATGACGCCCCGATAGCTGGATGGCGCTGTCAGGAACGTCAGTGTTGAGCCAAGTTGAGTTCTCCCCCCCCTCTCTCTGCCCCTCTCTCTCTGCCCCTCTCTCTCCTCTTATTAATCTCCTCTCCCTCTCCCCCTCACCTCTCTGCCCCCTCTCTCTCCTCTTTTTAATCTATGCGCTCTCCCTCTTTCTCTCCCCCTCTTTCTCTCTCTCTCCTCTTTCTCTCTCGCATCTCTTTCTCTCTCCTCCTCTTTCCTCCTCTCTCGCTCTCCCCGTCTTTCTCTTTCCCTCCTCTCTTTCTTTCCTCCTGTTCTCCCCCCTCTTTCGCTCCTCTCTTTCTCTCCTCTCTTTCTCTCTCCCCTCTCTCTCTCTCTCTCTTTCTCTCATGTCGTTGACACTTTCCACTCTCACACTCTCCTGTCGTTGTCCCCTTTTTTTCTCCTCTCTATCTCCCCCTCTTTCTCGCCTCTCTCTTTCTCTCCCCCTCTTTCTCTCCCATTTTTCTCACTCTTTTCTTTCTCTATCTCGTCTCTTACTCTCCTCTCCTCTCCTCTTCCCCCTCTCGCTCTGTCCTCTCTCTCTCTGACCTCTCTTTCTCCCCCCCCTCTCTCTCTCTCTCCTCTCTTTCTCTCCCCCCCTTCTCTCACCTCTCTTTCCCTCTCCCTCTCTTTCTCCCTCTTCTCTTTCTCCAATTACAAACGAATGTTACCAGGTCGGCTCTGCCAATAAATTACTTTTGAGAAAGTTTATTTAAGTATTCAGGAGAAAAAAGTATTTTTGTAATTAGAGAGAAAAACGTTTATTTGGGAAATATAGAAAGAGATTAGTTTTCAAATAAAAAAATTAAAAAAGTTCATTTTAGTAATTAGAGAAAAAACATTTATTTAGGAAATATAGAAAGAGTTTGTATTTCAAATAAAAAAATAAAAAGTTAATTTTAGTAGAAAAATGTTTAGTTTAGTAATTAGAGAGAAAAAAGTTTATGTAGGAAATATAAAAAGAGTTTGTTTTTCAAATACAAATTTTAAAAGTTTATTTTAGTAGAAAACAGTTTATTTGAGTAATTGGAGAGAAAAACGTTTATTTGGGAAATATAGAAAGAATTTATTTTTCAAATGAAAATTAACAAAAGTTTTTCAAAGAGAAAAGAGTTTATTTGAGTAACTTTGCTGCTCCATCCGGGCTCCACATTGAATCCAACCGTGAAGGCTGCTGGGAGTTGTAGTTCCTCTGTTCCATCTCACAATGGAGCGCAACAGACAATGTGACTACACCTCCCAGCAGTCACCGCGCTCTCCTGCTCCATGTTGAATCCAACCGTGAAGGCAGCTGGGAGTTGTAGTTTCCAATGCCCCCTCACACACATGCGCACCGATCAGGGGCCGCCGGCACCCTAAGGTTCCCACACATGCGCACTATGATCGCCGGCAATGCTAAAAGCCCTTGGCGGCTGCGCAGTGAAGTGCGTCGGTGCCCTGACACTCACACGCGTGCGCAGACGCGACCGTCGGCACCCTCAACCAAAGATCTTTGCCCTCAACGCTTCCCACGCGCCTGCGCAGTGTCTTCTCTCCCCTGTCTGTCTGTCTCCCTCTCTCTCCCTCCCTTCTCTCTCCCTCCTCTCTCTCCCTCTCTCTCTCTCCTTCTCTCTCCCTTCTCTCTCTCTCCCTTCTCTCTCTCTCTCCCTCCCTCTCAGTGTCTCCCCCAATCCCAGTGTCTCCCCCTCTCAGCCCCAGCAGTTTTGGGCAGTATAGGGTGATTTCACCAAAGGTCAAATGAGCGTAGATCCCCCCTCACGTGACCGAAAATTTTAACTGGAGGACATATGTCACATCGGTACATGTTAGTGAATGGGGAAACACGCACTTTCCCACCCGTTAAAAACATGGAAAACGGCCGATTTTTTAGCTGAAATTTTCCGTGCTAGTCGGGGTGACCGTGAAGCACAGCGACCTAAATTTTCAGGCAAAAAAAAAAGATAGAAAGTAAGGTAATTACAAGGGGGAACTGAAGGTAGAAAACAGCGGAAGTGAACAGCAAACATTTGCCGTGAAGATTTAAAGATCCAAAATATCGGGAATTATCGCGTTTGCTCGCTGAATTTCATCAAAAGTAAGTTAATAATGCCTTACTTTTGATGAAATTCAGCGAGCAAACGCGATAATTCCCGATATTTTGGATCTTTAAATCTCCACGGCAAATGTTTGCTGTTCACTTCCGCTGTTTTCTACCTTCAGTTCCCTCTTGTAATTACCTTACTTTCTATATATTTTTTTGCCTGAAAATTTAGGTCGCTGTGCTTCACGGTCACCCCGACTAGCACGGAAAATTTCAGCTAAAAAATCTGCCGTTTTCCATGTTTTTAACGGGTGGGAAAGTGCGTGTTTCCCCATTCACTAACATGTACCGATGTGACATATGTCCTCCAGTTAAAATTTTCGGTCACGTGAGGGGGGATCTACGCTCATTTGACATATGGTGAAATCACCCTATTGAGCAAAGCGGTTTGGAGTGGGTTTTGAGCTGTTTTCATGTTTTTTTGAGCAATTAAAGTGAGTAAGTAATGTTTATTTATATACACTTTTAAATCAAGTCATGTTGAAGCCAAAGTGCTTTACAGAGAAAAAATAATTAGATTACCATACAAAATCCATCGAAAAGAAAAAAGACACAATACACCATAGGATTCAACATGAACATCCCCCCCACAGCAGAATCAACACTTTCCACTGTGAGGGAAGGCACCAAAATGTCCAGTCCTCCTCCTCCTCCTCCTAGACCACCCGAGGTTGGGGTCCATTTGTGGCCTCCGCAGCCAGTCCGATGTTTTCAGGCCCTCTTGCCGGGAAGCTGGAACTCCGGCGTTGGGTGAACACTCCCAGGCCCGTACGAAGCTTTTCAAAAAGGGTGGCATGACAGGATTACAAAAAACGTAATATGAAATAATGTTCGCGAAGCGTAAAGTCCCTCGATGCCAGGGTTTTTAGATGCTCTCTGATGCATTCTGAGCCTTATTTTGGAGCATTTTTGCACCAAATTTATGGCCAATATTTCAGAAATTAACAGGAACCTGAGAGGTAGCTTTCTCACACAAAGGGTGCTGAGTGTATGTAACGAGCTGCCAGAGGAGGTAGTTAAGGCTGGGACGATCCTACTGTTTAAGAGACATTTGGACACGTACATGGATAGGACAGATTTAGATCGATATGGGCCAAACGCGTGTGAGTGGGACTAGTTTAGATGGGACATGTTGGGCGGTGTGGGCAAGTTGGGCTGAAGGGCCTGTTTCCACACTGCATCATTCTATGACTAAAAAGTGAAGAAGAGAAATGCATGTAGAAAAGTAGAACAGATTTGAAAGAGGAGTGAAATGTAAAGGCAGAGAGAGGTTTATGGGTGGAAAGGAACATAGGAAAGGAGGGGGGAGAGCGGGCTTGGGCAGATGGGTGAAGGGAAAATAGTCACAAAGTGCTGGAGTAACTCAGTGGGTCAGGCAGCATCTGCGGAGAATATGAATAGGTGACGTTTCAGAGTGCTGGAGTAACTCAGCGAGTCAGGTAGCATCTTTCATTGCAAAAGGATTTGAGTATAGGAGCAGGGAGGTTCTACTGCAGTTGTACAGGGTCTTGGTGAGACCACACCTGGAGTATTGCGTACAGTTTTGGTCTCCAAATCTGAGGAAGGACATTATTGCCATAGAGGGAGTGCAGAGACGGTTCACCAGACTGATTCCTGGGGTGTCAGGACTGTCTTATGAAGAAAGACTGGATGGACTTGGTTTATACTCTCTAGAATTTAGAAGATTGAGAGGGGATCTTATAGAAACTTACAAAATTCTTAAGGGGTTGGACAGGCTAGATGCAGGAAGATTGTTCCTGATGTTAGGGAAGTCCAGGACAAGGGGTCACAGCTTAAGGATAAGGGGGAAATCCTTTAAAACTGAGATGAGAAGAACTTTTTTCACACAGAGAGTGGTGAATCTCTGGAACTCTTTGCCACAGAGGGTAGTTGAGGCCAGTTCATTGGCTATATTTAAGAGGGAGTTAGATGTGGCCCTTCTGGCTAAGGGGATCAGGGGGTGTGGAGAGAAGGCAGGTACGGGATACTGAGTTGGATGATCAGCCATGATCATATTGAATGGCGGTGCAGGCTCGAAGGGCCGAATGGCCTACTCCTGCACCTAATTTCTATGTTTCTATGCTTCTATCTGTGGAGAACATGGATAGGTGACATGTCACAGAATGCTGGAGTAACTCAGTGGGTCAGGCAGCATCTCTGGAGAAATGGTATAGATTATATTTCGGGTCAAGACCGTTCTTCAGTAACATTCATGATGTGACATGCATAGACATTCCTGAATGTTACCCAAACCACCGTGAGCTACTTTGTTACGGTGCTTGCCCTCTCCTATCACATCTCTGCTGCCTTCGGTGATGCAGGACCGGACACAAGCTTTGGGACCCAGTGTGAAACTGTTGTCGTCTGTCCCAGCCTGGTAAAAACCTGGATGGAGTGGTTTTGGAGAGGATGTTTCCACTAGTGGAAGAGTATAGGACCAGTGGCCACAGCCTCAGAATTAAAAGACATTCCTTTAGGAAGGAGATAACCATATAACATATAACAATTACAGCACGGAAACAGGCCATCTCGGCCCTACAAGTTCGTGCCAAACAACGTTTTTTTTTTTTCCCTTAGTCCCACCTGCCTGCACTCATACCATAACCCTCCATTCCCTTCTCATCCATATGCCTATCCAATTTATTTTTAAATGATACCAACGAACCTGCCTCCACCACTTCCAGTGGAAGCTCATTCCACACCGCTACCACTCTCTGAGTAAAGAAGTTCCCCTTCATGTTACCCCTAAACTTCTGTCCCTTAAATCTGAAATCATGTCCTCTTGTTTGAATCTTCCCTATTCTCAAAGGCAAAAGCTTGTCCACATAAACTCTGTCTATCCCTCTCATCATTTTAAAGACCCCTATCAAGTCCCCCCTTAACCTTCTGCGCTCCAGAGAATAAAGACCTAACTTATTCAACCTATCTCTGTAACTTAGTTGTTGAAACCCAGGCAACATTCTAGTAAATCTCCTCTGTACTCTCTCTATTTTGTTGATATCCTTCCTATAATTGGGCGACCAAAATTGTACCCCATACTCCAGATTTGGTCTCACCAATGCCTTGTACAATTTTAACATTACATCCCAGCTTCTATACTCAATGCTCTGATTTATAAAGGCTAGCATACCAAAAGCTTTCTTTACCACCCTATCTATATGAGATTCCACCTTCAAGGAACTATGCACGGTTATTCCCAGATCCCTCTGTTCAACTGTATTCTTCAATTCCCTACCATTTACCATGTACATCCTATTTTGATTTGTCCTGCCAAGGTGTAGCACCTCACATTTATCAGCATTAAACTACATCTGCCATCTTTCAGCCCATTCTTCCAAATGGCCTAAATCACTCTGTGGACTTTGGAAATCCTCTTCATTATCCACAACACCCCCTATCTTGGTATCATCTGCATACTTACTAATCCAATTTTCCACACCTTCATCCAGATCATTGATGTACATGACAACCAACAAAGGACCCAACACAGATCCCTGAGGCACCCCACTAGTCACCTGCCTCCAACCCGATAAACAGCCATCCACCATTACCCTCTGGCTTCTCCCATTCAGCCACTGTTGAATCCATCTTGCTATTCCTGCATTTATACCCAACAGTTGAACCTTCTTAACCAACCTTCCATGAGGAACCTTGTCAAAGGCCTTACTAAAGTCCATATAGACAACATCCACTGCTTTACCCTCGTCAATTTCCCTAGTAACCTCTTCAAAAAATTCAAGAAGATTAGTCAAACATGACCTTCCAGGCACAAATCCATGTTGACTGTTCCTGTTTATCCAGATGCTTATATATATTATCTCTAAGTATCTTTTCCATTAATTTGCCCACCACTGAAGTCAAACTAACAGGTCTATAATTGCTAGGTTTACTCTTAGAACCCTTTTTAAACAATGGAACAACATGCGCAGTACGCCAATCCTCGGGGACTATTCCCGTTTCTAATGACATTTGAAATATTTCTGTCATAGCCCCGGCTATTTCTACACTAACTTCCCTCAATGTCCTAGGGAATATCCTGTCAGGACCTGGAGACTTATCCACTTTTATATTTTTCAAAAGTGTCAGTACTTCTTTTACTTTGAACCTCATAGTATCCATAGCTACTCTACTAGTTTCCCTTACCTCACATAATTCAATATCCTTCTCCTTGGTGAATACCGAAGAAAAAAAATTGTTCAATATCTCCCCCATCTCTTTTGGCTCTGCAGATAGCTGTCCACTCTGTCTCTCCAATGGACCAATTTTATCCCTCGTTATCCTTTTGCTATTAATATAGCTGTAGAAACCCTTTGGATTTACTTTCACCTCACTTGCCAAAGCAACCTCATATCTTCTTTTAGCTTTTCTAATTTCTTTCTTAAGATTCTTTTTACATTCCTTATACTCCTCAAGCACCTCATTTACTTCATGCTGCCTATAATTAATGTAGATCTCCCTCTTTTTCCGACCAAGATGTCCAATTTCCCTTGAAAACCAGGGCTCTTTCCAATTTTTACTGTTTCCTTTCAACCGAACAGGAACATAAAGATTCTGTACTCTTAAAATTTCCCCTTTAAATGTCCTCCATTTCTCTTCTACATCTTTGCCATAAAACAAAATGTCCCAGTTCACTCCTTTTAAATCATCTCGCATCTCATCAAAGTTAGCCTTTCTCCAATCAAAAATCTCAACTCTAGGTCTAGTTCTGACCCTCTTTAAGAGTACAGAATCTTTATGTCCCTGTTCGGTTGAAAGGAAATCATAAAAATTGTAAAGAGCCATGGTTTTCAAGGGAAATTGGACACTTGGTTCGGAAAAAGAGGGAGATCTACAATAATTATAGGCAGAATGGAGTAAATGAGGTGCTTGAGGAGTATAAAAAATGTAAAAAGAATCTTAAGAAAGAAATTAGAAAAGCTAAAAGTAGATATGAGGTTGCTTTGGCATGTAAGGTGAAAGTAAATCCTAAGGGTTTCTACCGCAATATTAATAGCAAAAGGATAACGAGGGATAAAATTGGTCCATTAGAGAGTCAGAATGGACAACTATCTGCAGAGCCAAAAGAGATGGGGGAGATATTGAACAGTTTCTTTTCTTCGGTATTCACCAAGGAGAAGGATATTGAATTATGTGAGGTAAGGGAAACAAGTAGAGTAGCTATGGAAACTATGAGATTCAAAGAAGAGGAAGTACTGACACTTTTGAGAAATATAAAAGTGGATAAGTCTCCAGGTCCGGACAGGATATTCCCTAGGACATTGAGGGAAGTTAGTGTAGAAATAGCAGGGGCTATGGCAGAAATATTTCAAGTGTCATTAGAAACAGGAATAGTGCCGGGGGATTGGCGTACTGCGCATGTTGTTCCATTGTTTAAAAAGGGGTCTAAGAGTAAACCTAGCAATTATAGACCTGTTAGTTTGACGTCAGTGGTGGGCAAATTAATGGAAAGAATACTTAGAGATAATATATATATAAGCATCTGGATAAACAGGGTCTGATTAGGAACAGTCAACATGGATTTGTACCTGGAAGGTCATGTTTAACTAATCTTCTTGAATTTTTTGAAGATGTTACTCGGGAAATTGATGAGGGTAAAGCAGTGGATGTTGTGTATATGGACTTCAGTAAGGCCTTTGACAAGGTTCCTCATGGAAGGTTGGTTAAGAAGGTTCAATGGTTGGGTATTAATGGTGGAGTAGCAAGATGGATTCAACAGTGGCTGAATGGGAGATGCCAGAGAGTAATGGTGGATGGTTGTTTGTCAGGTTGGAGGCCAGTGACGAGTGGGGTGCCACAGGGATCTGTGTTGGGTCCACTGTTGTTTGTCATGTACATCAATGATCTGGATGATGGTGTGGTAAATTGGATTAGTAAGTATGCAGATGATACTAAGATAGGTGGGGTTGCGGGTAATGAAGTAGAGTTTCAAAGTCTACAGAGAGATTTATGCCAGTTGGAAGAGTGGGCTGAAAGATGGCAGATGGAATTTAATGCTGATAAGTGTGAGGTGCTACATCTTGGCAGGACAAATCAAAATAGGACGTACATGGTAAATGGTAGGGAATTGAAGAATGTAGGTGAACAGAGGGATCTGGGAATAACTGTGCACAGTTCCCTGAAAGTGGAATCTCATGTAGATAGGGTGGTAAAGAAAGCTTTTGGTGTGCTGGCCTTTATAAATCAGAGCATTGAGTATAGAAGTTGGGATGTAATGTTAAAATTGTACAAGGCATTGGTGAGGCCAATTCTGGAGTATGGTGTACAATTTTGGTCGCCTAATTATAGGAAGGATGTCAAAATAGAGAGAGTACAGAGGAGATTTACTAGAATGTTGCCTGGGTTTCAGCAACTAAGTTACAGAGAAAGGTTGAACAAGTTAGGGCTTTATTCTTTGGAGCGCAGAAGGTTAAGGGGGGACTTGATAGAGGTTTTTAAAATGATGAGAGGGATAGACAGAGTTGACGTGGAAAAGCTTTTCCCACTTAGAGTAGGGAAGATTCAAACAAGGGGACATGACTTGAGAATTAAGGGACTGAAGTTTAGGGGTAACATGAGGGGGAACTTCTTTACTCAGAGAGTGATGGCTGTGTGGAATGAGCTTCCAGTGAAGGTGGTGGAGGCAGGTTCGTTTTTATCATTTAAAAATAAATTGGATAGTTATATGGACGGGAAGGGAATGGAAGGTTATGGTCTGAGCGCAGGTATATGGGACTAGGGGAGAATATGTGTTCGGCACGGACTAGAAGGGTCGAGATGGCCTGTTTCCGTGCTGTAATTGTTATATTATATTATATTATATATTATAGATGGGACTAGGGGAGAATAAGTGTTCGGCACGGACTAGAAAGGGCCTGTTTCCATGCTGTAATTGTTATATATGGTTATATATATATATATATATCTATATTACTAAAACTGTTCTTGACCGCATTTGGCGATCTGTGCTGCGATTTCTGAGAACGCCGCCACTTACGGCCGTCATTTTTGGCCACCTCGCTCAGAGCCCCCCTCCGCCGCATGTGTGCCGAGGACTTTTCCCGTCGATGAAATATGACAGAGATATTAATGTTTTTACAACATTCCCCATTCTCTCTGCTGCCCCCGCTGGCAGCAGGGGGGAGGGAGGGACTATAAAACCCGGAAGTGTCCTGCTTCAATCACTTTCTGATGGACCACGAAGTGAAAGGGTCATGGCTCTCTGAGCTGCAGCTCTCCTCCAAGGTGAGTCCCCATCCATGTGCTTTTTCAGCCGATTGATATGTAGGTTGTTCACCATGGCCTGAGGTTTCTTGGCATTTTGTTGGAAAGAGTTTGCAAATTTGTCTATATTGTCTTTGAAATGAATGTGTATTGAACATGAAATTCATTTGTAAATTTGTCTATCTATATTGTCTTTGAAATGCGTATTGAAAATAAATTTAAAATTGGCGCTCATTTTGTGATTTTGGCGGTTGCAAGATGGTGGCGATTATGTCATTTCCGGTGATCAGTAAGACGGCGGTGATTACGTCATTTCCGGTCGGAGGCAAGATGGCGCTGCCTGCTGAAGACGGAGTGCACGAGGTGTTGAAAAATTCTACAGAACTGGTAAGTGTTTGTTTGTTGCAGCCACAGCGGCATTGTGTTTCAGCAGCTGCAATTGTGTTTCAGCAAAAGCTGCATTGTGTTTCAGCAAAAGCTGCCATTGTGTTTCAGCAAAAGCTGCATTGTGTTTCAGCAAAAGCTGCATTGTGTTTCAGCAAAAGCTGTGTGTGTGTGTGTGTGTGTGTGTGTGTGTTTGTTGCAGCATTGTGTTTCAGCAAAAGCTGTGTGTGTGTGTTGTTGTTGCAGTGTGTTGCAGCATTGTGTTTCAGCAGGATTTGAAGATTCGTTCAAATATTCGGCTGCTTTCTCTAAGGTAAGTGTGTATTTGTTATTTAAATGCAGCATTTTGTTTCAGCAAGACTACAGCAGGATTTGAATATTTGTTTTGCACACTGTATTTTAGTGTTTGTGTTTGAATGTGTGTGTGTGTGTATATGGAGGGAGAGAGAAAATGGGGAATTACAGACCAGTTAGTCTAACATCGGTAGTGGGGAAACTGCTAGAGTCAGTTATTAAAGATGGGATAGCAGCACATTTTGAAAGTGGTGAAATCATTGGACAAAGTCAGCATGGATTTACGAAAGGTAAATCATGTCTGACGAATCTTATAGAATTTTTCGAGGATGTAACTAGTAGCGTGGATAGGGGAGAACCAGTGGATGTGGTGTATCTGGACTTCCAGAAGGCTTTCGACAAGGTCCCACATAAGAGATTAGTATACAAACTTAAAACACACGGCATTGGGGGTTCAGTATTGATGTGGATAGAGAACTGGCTGGCAAAGAGTAGGAAGCAAAGAGTAGGAGTAAACGGGTCCTTTTCACAATGGCAGGCAGTGACTAGTGGGGTACCGCAAGGCTCAGTGCCGGGACCCCAGCTATTTACAATATATATTAATGATCTGGATGAGGGAATTGAAGGCAATATCTCCAAGTTTGCGGATGACACTAAGCTGGGGGGCAGTGTTAGCTGTGAGGAGGATGCTAGGAGACTGCAAGGTGACTTGGATAGGCTGGGTGAGTGGGCAAATGTTTGGCAGATGCAGCATAATGTGGATAAATGTGAGGTTATCCATTTTGGTGGCAAAAACGGGAAAGCAGACTATTATCTAAATGGTGGCAGATTGGGAAAGGGGGAGATGCAGCGAGACCTGGGTGTCATGGTACACCAGTCATTGAAGGTAGGCATGCAGGTGCAGCAGGCAGTAAAGAAAGCGAATGGTATGTTAGCTTTCATTGCAAAAGGATTTGAGTATAGGAGCAGGGAGGTTCTACTGCAGTTGTACAGGGTCTTGGTGAGACCACACCTGGAGTATTGCGTACAGTTTTGGTCTCCAAATCTGAGGAAGGACATTATTGCCATAGAGGGAGTGCAGAGACGGTTTCACCAGACTGATTCCTGGGATGTCAGGACTGTCTTATGAAGAAAGACTGGATAGACTTGGTTTATACTCTCTAGAATTTAGGAGATTGAGAGGGGATCTTATAGAAACTTACAAAATTCTTAAGGGGTTGGACAGGCTAGATGCAGGAAGATTGTTCCCGATGTTAGGGAAGTCCAGGACAAGGGGTCACAGCTTAAGGATAAGGGGGAAATCCTTTAAAACCGAGATGAGAAGAACTTTTTTCACACAGAGAGTGGTGAATCTCTGGAACTCTCTGCCACAGAGGGTAGTTGAGGCCAGTTCATTGGCTATATTTAAGAGGGAGTTAGATGTGGCCCTTGTGGCTAAGGGGATCAGGGGGTATGGAGAGAAGGCAGGTACGGGATACTGAGTTGGATGATCAGCCATGATCATATTGAATGGCGGTGCAGGCTCGAAGGGCCGAATGGACAGAAGTTTAGGGGTAATATGAGGGGGAACTTCTTTACGCAGAGAGTGGTGGCGGTGTGGAATGAGCTCCCAGTGGAAGTGGTGGAGGCAGGTTCATTGGTATCATTTAAAAATAAATTGGATAGGCATATGGATGAGAAGGGAATGGAGGGTTATGGTATGAGTGCAGGCAGGTGGGACTAAGGGGAAAAAAAAATTTGTTCGGCATGGACTTGTAGGGCCGAGATGGCCTGTTTCCGTGCTGTAATTGTTATATGGTTATATGGTTACATGGTGTGTGTGTATGTATGAGTCTGTGTGTGTGGGTCTTTGTGTGAATGTGTGTGTCATTGAGTTTGTGTGTGCGTGAATGAGTCTGTGTGTGTGTGAATATGTGTATGAGAATGTGTGTATGTAAATATGTGTGAATATGTGTATGTGTGTGAATATGTGCTTGTGTATATGTGTATGTATGAGTGTGTGAATATGTGTGTGTGTACGTGTGCACGATTATATATATGTGTGTGTGTGTGAAAATATGAGTGTGTGTGTGTGTGAGTGTGTGTGCATATGTGTGTGAGTGCATGTGAATATATATGTGTGTGTGAAATAATATAGTATTTCGTAGTTCGGAGCTTATTTGTTATGTTTAATAGCGTGATGGCGATCAGGAAGAAGCTGTTCCTCAATGTAGATGTTCCGTTTTCAGTTTACAAAAGTCGGACGTGACTCCAGAAGTCAAGCACCAGTCAGTCCACAAGCCGTGAGAGTCAATCAGTCTAAAGGACATGAGTTAATCCCAAGGCAGTGAGTCCACAGGTCATGAGCAAATCGCTCACAGCCCCCTCTCCTCCACTGACATTCCCCACCTCAAGATGCTGCCCTCCGCCTGGCTATAGGATGCACCCCCTACTGAAGCCGCCCTCATCCCCTGCATGAGCCCCCACTCCATTTCACATCAGCTCACGAGAACCCCCACCTGACGCTGTGCCCCTCTCTTGGCTGCACAATGTTTACCACCCACTACCCCACCCTGACAGCACCCACCTCAAAAAAATATTTTGCACAGCATCTTCAGTGTTCATTAACAACTGAAATTGTCTTTAGGCTGCTTTTTCAACATCATGTCAGGAAATGTTAGAGGTCAAGGTGATGTGGCTATTGCTGTAGTATCCTCTGGGATAACAGCTACATTTCTGCCTGGTGGAAGAACTACACATTCTCGATTCAAGATACCCATCCAAGTGGCCGAGGATACATTGTGCAACATCGAGCAGAACTCTAAGACGGTACATTTCACGAGGCAAGTGAAAGTCATTGTTGGGGATGAATGTCCAATGATTAGGAGAGAATGCCTTGAAGTTGTGGACAGAACTCTTCCAGATGTCTTCAGCAACACTGAGCATTTTGGTGCTCCCCTGCCAGTACCCCCCCCCCTGCCAGTACAGGCCTCAGTGACTGAGCTGCCAGCCCAAAAATCCATTCCGCCCACAAACTCCACACTAGCCCTCTGGAAACCAGTACCCTTGGCCCAACATACTAGCTCAACAGAAATAGGAAGGGAAATGTCAAAGGTTTCCTGAAGGATGGAACATCACCCAAGAATGTTGTCATTAATAGCAAGCTTCGTTGAATGATGACTGAGATATTCTCAGATTTTCCTTCTTAAAATTTGACCGCTGACTTTCTCTATATTAAAATTGTCTCTTTTTATCAACAGGAAATAGTCATCAAGAGGCAGTGAGCAGCAGAACACAACAAGACGCAACAAGACACAACAAGTAAAAATTTAATAAATCTCATCTTTAAAATTTAAATTGTTCTTATATTTTAAGAGTCATTCACATTTTAAACTTTAATAAAACCTTTGTCAATCACATGGGTGGAATCAGTCAGAAGCATGTGACAGATTGGCAAACATGATTTGACACTGGTTCATTGAGAAAGATATTTGGCTTTCTGCAATTTACCTACCCGGTAAATTCAACTAGTTGCAGATACTAGGTCAAGAAATTTCAATGACAACACAGAATGGATGTTAAATCGTGACATTTTCCACAAAATTGTGAAAATATTTGGAAAACACCTATAACCATATAACCATATAACAATTACAGCACGGAAACAGGCCATCTCGGCCCTACAAGTCCATGCCGAACAAATTTTTTTCCCCTTAGTCCCACCTGGCTGCACTCATACCATAACCCTCCATTCCCTTCTCATCCATATGCCTATCCAATTTATTTTTAAATGATACCAATGAACCTGCCTCCACCACTTCCACTGGGAGCTCATTCCACACCGCTACCACTCTCTGCGTAAAGAAGTTCCCCCTCATATTACCCCTAAACTTCTGTCCCTTAATTCTGAAGTCATGTCCTCTTGTTTGAATCTTCCCTATTCTCAAAGGGAAAAGCTTGTCCACATCAACTCTGTCTATCCCTCTCATCATTTTAAAGACCTCTATCAGGTCCCCCCTTAACCTCCTGCGCTCCAGAGAATAAAGACCTAACTTATTCAACCTATCTCTGTAACTTAGTTGTTGAAACCCAGGCAACATTCTAGTAAATCTCCTCTGTACTCTCTCTATTTTGTTGACATCCTTCCTATAATGGGGCGACCAAAATTGTACACCATACTCCAGATTTGGGTCTCACCAATGCCTTGTACAATTTTAACATTACATCCCAGCTTCTATACTCAATGCTCTGATTTATAAAGGCTAGCATACCAAAAGCTTTCTTTACCACCCTATCTATATGAGATTCCACCTTCAAGGAACTATGCACGGTTATACCCAGATCCCTCTGTTCAACTGTATTCTTCAATTCCCTACCATTTACCATGTACGTCCTATTTTGATTTGTCCTGCCAAGGTGTAGCACCTCACATTTATCAGCATTAAACTCCATCTGCCATCTTTCAGCCCATTTTTCCAAATGGCCTAAATCACTCTGTAGACTTTGGAAATCCTCTTCATTATCCACAACACCCCCTATCTTGGTATCATCTGCATACTTACTAATCCAATTTACCACACCTTCATCCAGATCATTGATGTACATGACAAACAACAAAGGACCCAACACAGATCCCTGAGGCACCCCACTAGTCACCTGCCTCCCCCCCGATAAACAGCCATCCACACCATTACCCTCTGGCTTCTCCCATTCAGCCACTGTTGAATCCATCTTGCTATTCCTGCATTTATACCCAACAGTTGAACCTTCTTAACCAACCTTCCATGAGGAACCTTGTCAAAGGCCTTACTAAAGTCCATATAGACAACATCCACTGCTTTACCCTCGTCAATTTCCCTAGTAACCTCTTCAAAAAATTCAAGAAGATTAGTCAAACATGACCTTCCAGGCACAAATCCATGTTGACTGTTCCTAATCAGACCCTGTTTTATCTAGATGCTTATATATATTATCTCTAAGTATCTTTTCCATTAATTTGCCCACCACTGAAGTCAAACTAACAGGTCTATAATTGCTAGGTTTACTCTTAGAACCCTTTTTAAACAATGGAACAACATGCGCAGTACGCCAATCCTCGGGGACTATTCCCGTTTCTAATGACATTTGAAATATTTCTGTCATAGCCCCGGCTATTTCTACACTAACTTCCCTCAATGTCCTAGGGAATATCCTGTCAGGACCTGGAGACTTATCCACTTTTATATTTTTCAAAAGTGTCAGTACTTCTTTTACTTTGAACCTCATAGTATCCATAGCTACTCTACTAGTTTCCCTTACCTCACATAATTCAATATCCTTCTCCTTGGTGAATACCGAAGAAAAAAAATTGTTCAATATCTCCCCCATCTCTTTTGGCTCTGCAGATAGCTGTCCACTCTGTCTCTCCAATGGACCAATTTTATCCCTCGTTATCCTTTTGCTATTAATATAGCTGTAGAAACCCTTTGGATTTACTTTCACCTTACTTGCCAAAGCAACCTCATATCTTCTTTTAGCTTTTCTAATTTCTTTCTTAAGATTCTTTTTACATTCCTTATACTCCTCAAGCACCTCATTTACTTCATGCTGCCTATAATTAATGTAGATCTCCCTCTTTTTCCGACCAAGATGTCCAATTTCCCCTTTAAATGTCCTCCATTTCTCTTCTACATCTTTCCCATAAAACAAAATGTCCCAGTTCACTCCTTTTAAATCATCTCGCATCGCATCAAAGTTAGCCTTTCTCCAATCAAAAATCTCAACCCTAGGTCCAGTTCTGACCCTCTCCATAATTATATTGAAACTAATGGTATTGTGATCACTGGACCCGAAGTGCTCCCCAACGCATACCTCCGCCACCTGTCCCGTCTCATTTCCTAACAGGAGGTCCAGCACTGCCCCTCCTCTAGTAGGTACCTCTATGTATTGCTGCAAAAAACTATCCTGCACACATTTTACAAACTCCAACCCATCCAGCCCATTTACAGAATGTGTTTCCCAGTCTATGTGTGGAAAGTTGAAATCTCCCACAATCACTACCTTGTGCTTACTACTAATCTCTGCTATCTCCTTACATATTTGCTCTTCCAATTCTCGTTCCCCGTTTGGCGGTCTATAATACACCCCTATAAGTGTTGCTACACCTTTCCCACTTCTCAATTCCACCCAAATAGCCTCCCTAGATGAGCCCTCCAATCTATCCTGCCAAAGCACTGCTGTAATATCTTCCCTGACTAGCAATGCAACACCTCCACCTCTTGCCCCTCCAATTCTATCACACCTGAAGCAACGAAATCCTGGAATATTTAGTTTCCAATCACAGCCCTCCTGCAACCACGTTTCACTGATCGCCACAACATCATACTTCCAGGTGTCTATCCAGACTCTAAGCTCATCCACCTTTCTTACAATGCTCCTAGCATTAAAATATGCACATTTAAGAAAACCCCCGTCTCTTATTCTCTGTTTATTTCCTTTTTTTTCTTTCTCCTCTTGTGTCCGAGTGCTTCCCATTTCTGCTTCCTGCCTCCCATTCTGTCTACTACCTTTCGCTATTTGAGTCACTCGCCCCAACCATTCTAGTTTAAAGTCTCCCCAGTAGCCTTTGCAAATTTCCCCGCCCGGATATTGGTCCCCCTCGGGTTGAAGTGCAACCCATCCTTTCTGTACAGGTCCCACCTTCCCCAAAAGAAGTCCCAATGATCCAGGAACTTGAATCCCTGCCCTCTGCACCAGTCTTTCAGCCACGCATTTATCCTCCACCTTGCTCCATTCCTACTCTCACTGTCGCGTGGCCTATGTTTGGTAGATGAGTTTATGTTTGGTAGATGAGTTTACATTAAATTGGGGTGGAATGTTTTGTATGTGTAAAAGAAACTAGACGTTGTCCATAGTCCTTTAACTAAGTCTTTATTCAAACACCAATAACACACGTTCCAGTACTAACCACAACTGGTCTACACACGTACTGGAACCTAACAGGGAGGGAACATGCAGACACTACAGTTATACTATAGAATGTGGGAGGGACGATATGCTAATGAGGTAGTTACATATATGGTTGCATGCATAACCATCTACATCCCTTCCCGTAAGATAAACAGCAGCAGCAGGCAATTATACAGACCTGCACATAATAACAATAATGGTCAGTGAACATCCCAAACTAAGCATAATCACCATACCGATCAGGGGCCCGCACAACTCTGCCAGAGCGGGTCCGTACACCACCCTCACTCCCCTCTCCCAAAGACAAAGGCAGCGAAGATCGGGGGGACGGAACAGGCAGTAAAGCAGGTCGGGGACTAGAGACCGGCGAGGCAAGAGACGAACTAGAAGGGGAGGACCGTGGGGAAAGGACAGGAGAGGACCGTGGGGAAAGGACAGGAGAGCCGAAATCAGGTTTCACAGGAGCAGGTTGGGTAGGCGCAGGAATGACAGCAGGGGCACATGGGATAGCCCGAGGGGGAGAAACAGGTAAAGGAGTGGATGTGTACGGGAAAGGGATCGGTGGAGGAGGCTCACGGACAGCACGCAAATGCTGGCGACTGCGACGATATACAGTGCCCTCGTAATCCACCAAATAGGAGCGAGGGGAGTCAGCCAGCCCTACAACAGTAGCAAGCTTGGAAAAACCAGTAGGAGTCTGTATGCGAACCACCTGGCCCGCGGAGAGGGAAGGTAGAGGACGACAAGACTTGTCATGAGACCGACGCTGGATCTCATGGCGATGAGAGATGCAGCGGTGGACCGCCTCAGGGGAACGAACCACAGGATTCAGCAATTGTTGAGAAATAGGCATAGGAGGATGGAGGACGCGAGACATGAGCCGTTGGGCAGGAGAACCCAAAACCCCATCGCGAGAAACATTACGCAAATTCAAAAGTCCTTGGTAAAAATCACAATTTGATAACTGAGACTGTTCCAACAAAGTCTTAGCACTGCGCACAGCACGTTCTGCCAGCCCGTTGCTCTGAGGGAATTCCGGACTGCTAGTGTAATGGGCAAAGTTCCACTTAGTCGCAAAGGCAGCGAATTCAGCACTAGTAAACTGCCGGCCATTGTCAGTTTGAAGCTTCACTGGTGAGCCAAAAGTGGCAAAGTGACGGCGCAGCTTACTGATGACCATCTCCGAGGTGATGGTGGGAAGAAGGTCCACATCAAACCAAGATGAATATGAGTCAACAAGTACCAGATAATTCTTCCCACGCCACTCAAAGATATCGGCGGCCAGTGAAGACCAGGGCATTTCAGGTGCCGGCTGTTGTAGCAGGGGCTGTCGTTGATGGTGAGGGGCCGTGGAGTTGCATGCAGCACACGCAGCAACCCGAGCCTTGATGT
>NW_026576523.1:0-91902 GCF_028641065.1 Leucoraja erinaceus | reverse complement strand
CCCACCCTTTCTCATCTTTTTCCCCCCCAACAACTACCCACCCCCTTTCTCCTATTCCCCCCCCCTTTCCTATTGCCCCCCCTGGGCTCAGAGCACCAATGTCTACTCTCCCACCCCCGTTTCATTTCATGCATTCCCCCCTTTACTCTCACAACCCCCTGTCCCCTCCTCCACCCCTTCTCTTTCCACAACCTCTTTATCCTAAGGCCTCCCCTTGCTCACTCGTCCACCACAACACCCCCCACCTTCCCCACCAGTTAGCCCCCAGACCCCCAGTTGGAGCACGATGTTTCAACCACCACCCCCCCCCGTCGTCTTATCTCTTCACCCACACCCCACAACGTTCTTTCCTTCTTCCCCTTTATCCTCTCCCCCATAGGTCTTTACCTTCTTGACCCCCCTTCCCCTCTTCCCCACCTTTCCCCTCTTCCCCCCCTGTCCTCTTCCACCCATTTCCACTCTTCAACCCTTTCCCCTCTTACCCCCCTGTACTCTTCCCCAAATTATAAAAGCATTACTCCAAAATGTATTAAATTAAGACCACAGGTATGAGTTAAAGGCTATATTATGCATAGGTAGTTAAGTTTGCTATAATACACACCTAAAATGTATTAATAATGTCCTTAGGAACAGAATTGCTTCTGCTAGATCCTCTTTCATTGGAGCCCTTAAACCTGATTTAATTATTTTCAGTGCGGAGAAAAGTCTCTCCACATTGACCTGAGTGGGTGGTATGGCTGTTAATATCATAGCTGCAAATGTTACTATTTCTGGATAAGCAGGGATGAAGGGGAATTATAGAACAGTTAGCCTGACACTGGTGGTGGGGAAGATGCTGGAGTCAATTATTAAAGAAGTAATAATGACTCATTTGGTCCAAGTCAGCATGGATTTATGAAGGGGAAATCGTGTTTGACTAAACTTCTGGAATTTTTTGAGGATGTGACAAGTAAAATGGATGAAAGAGAGCCAGTGGATGTAGTGTATCTGGACTTACAGAAAGCCTTTGATACGGTCCCATCTAGGCAAGAGCGGAACTCGCTATCAAAACATGGAGGGGCGGTGGCCACGCGCGCATGCGCACTCTCTCACACACACACACACACACACACACACACACACACACACACACACACACACACACACACACACACACACACACACACACACACACACACACACGGCTCAATCCAGCGCTAAAAGCGGAGATTTTAAAATCGGGATCACAAAAACTTGGGGGATGTCCCCCACCTCTCAAAACATGGGGGGGACATGTCCCCTCTGCCCCCCCCCCCCAGGTTTTCCACCCCTGCATCTAGGAGATTAGTGGGCAAAATTAGAGCAAATTGTATTGGGGGTAGGGTATTCACATGGAGAATTGGTTGGCAGACAGGAAACAAAGAGTAGGAATAAACGGGTCCCTGTCAGAATGGCAGGCAGTGGCGAGCGGACTGCTGCAAGGCTCGGTGCTGGGACCGCAACTATTTACAATATATATTAATGATTTAGATGTTGGAATTAAAAGTAACACTAGCAAATTTGCAGATGACACAAAGCTGTGTGGCAGTGTGAACTGCGAAGAGGATGCAAGGAGGTTGCAGGGCGACTTGGACAGGTTGAGTGAGATGGCAGATGCAGTATAATGTAGATAAATGTGAGGATATCCGCTTCGCTGACAAGAACAAGGAGGCAGATTATTATCTCAATGGTGTCAGATTAGGAAAAAGGGAAGTGCAAAGAGACCAGGGTGTCCTTGTACACCAGTCACTGAAAGTAAACATGCAGGTACAGCAGGCAGTGAAGAAAGCAAATGGCTTTCATAATGAGAGGAATTCAGTATAGGAATAAAAAAAGGTCCTTCTGCAGTTGTACAGGGCCCTGGTGAGACCACATCTGGATTATTGTGTGCAGTTTTACTCTCCTAATTTGAGGAAGGAAGTGCAGCGTTGGTTCTCAAGGTTAGGCCCCGGGATGGCGGGACTGTCATATGAGGAAAGACTGGGCTTGTATTCACTGACATTTAGGATGAGAGGGGATCTTATAGAAACACATAACATTATAAAAGGACTGGACAAGCTAGATACAGGAAAAATGTTCCCAATGTTGGAGTCCAGAACCAGGGGCCACAGTCTAAGAATAAAGGGGAGGCCATTTAAAAATGAGATGAGAAAAAAACGTTTTCACCCATATAGTTGTGAATTTGTTTCAGTCTCAGTCACAGAGGCTGACGTCAGAAAATCCTTCAGAGGGGTGAACCCTTGAAAAGCATCTGGACCTGATGGTATACTAGGTCGAGTTCTAAAACCTGTGTGGACCAACTGGCTGGAATTTTTATGGACATTTTCAACCTCTCACTTCTGAGGTCTGAGGTTCCCACCTGCTTTAAAAGGGCATAAATTATACCGGTGCCCAAGAAGAGCAAGATGACGTACCTCAACTACTATCGACCAGTGGCACTAACGTTGGTGATGATGAAGTGCTTTGAGAGGGTGATCATGGATCAAATCAACTCCTATCTCAACAAAAACCTGGACCCACTGCAATTCACCACAACAGATCAATGGTGGATGCGATCTCGCTGGCTCTCCAATCTGCTCTGGACCACTTGGACAACAAAAACACATTTGTCAGGCTGTTATACATTGATTACAGCTCGGCGTTTAATACAATCATCCCCTCCAAGCTGGTTACCAAGCTCTCAGATCTGGGTCTCTGCACATCCCTCTGCAATTGGATCCTCGACTTCCTCATTCAAAGACCACAGACTATTCGTATTGGTGGAAATGTGTCATCCTCGATAACAATCAACACGGGAGAACCTCAAGGCTGTGTGCTCAACCCCCTGCTGTACTCACTCTATACTCATGACTGTGTAGCCGGTCATAGTGCGAACTCTATCATCAAGTTCGCTGACGACACCACTGTTGTGGGACGTATCACTGATGGGGACGAGTCAGAGTATAGAAGTGAGATCAACAGACTGACTAAATGGTGCTAGCACAATAAACTGGCCCTCAACACCAGCAAAACCAAAGAACTGATTGTGGACTTTGGAAGGAGTCGGATGGGGACACACAGTCCCGTTTATATCAACGGGTCGATGGTTGAAAGGGTCAAGAGCTTCAAATCCCTGGGCATGCATATTTCTGAAGATCTTTCCTGGTCAGAGAACACCGATGCAATTATTAAGAAAGCACATCAGCGACTCTACTTCCTGAGAAGGTTACAGAGAGTCGGTTTGTCAAGGAGGACTCTCTAACTTTTACAGGTGCACAGTAGAGAGCATGCTGACCGGTTGCATCGTGGCTTGGTTCGGCAACTTGAGCGCCCAGGAGTGGAAAAGACTAAAAAGTAGTAAACACTGCCCAGTCCATCATCGACTCTGACCTCCCTACCATCGAGGGGATCTATCGCAGTCGCTGCCTCAAAAAGGCTGGCAGCATCATCATGGACCCACACCATCCTGGCCACACACTCATCTCCCCGCTACCTTCAGGTAGAAGGTACAGGAGCCTGAAGACTGTAACATCCAGGTTCAGAAATAGCTACTTCCCCACAGCCATCAGGCTATTAAACTCAACTGAAACAAATCTCTGAACATTAATAGACCATTATCTGTTTATTTGCACTTTATCTGCTTGTTTATTGATTTGTGTATATATTTATATAATGGTATATGGACTCACTGATATGTTCTGTATTCATGCCTACTATATTCTGTTGTACTGAAGCAAAGCAAGAATTTCAATGTCTTATCTGACAATAAACTCACTTGACGAGACGGCTTCTGTGGTTACAGTAAGTGAACTGCAGTAGATGTTTTGTCTGAAAGGCTGGAGATACTGTGTGTAATGTCAAACCCCTTCAAGCACTTTATCAAAGTGGATGTTAGAACCACTGGATGGTAATCATTAAGGCAAACTACCTTGCTTTTCATTGGTACCTGTCAGATAGTGGGCACTGAGCACACGGCATGGAGGTGCTCTTGTGTGTGGTAGTGTTGTTGCCAATTCAGACTGTTCATGGTCTGCTGATGAGGAAGTGGAGGATTAAATTGCACAGGGATGAGCGGAGACCCAGTTCTGAGTTCTGATAGATTTTGACGGGATAATTGTGTTGAACATCAACTGTAGTTAATGAACAATAGCCTGTTGTCTGTTCTTACTGTTCAAGTGGTCCAGTATAGAATGGAGAGCCATCTGTTGGCAACTACTTGTGGCCAGGTCTTTACTAAGACAGCATTGATATGTGTCATAACCAAACCCTCAAAGCACTTCATCACTAATGTTAGTGTCAACAGTTGGTAAATATTTGAGGCATGTCACCTTGTTCCTCTTGGGCACTGGTATTATTGATATCCTTTTAAAGCAGGTGGGTACCTTAGACCTGAGTAGTGATATGTTGAGGATGTGTGCAAAAACTCCAGCCAGTTGGGCCACGCAGGTTTAAAAACACAGCAGAGTTCACCCTTGGGAAAGATCTTCTGACCCCAGCCTCTGACTGAGATTATAGTGTCATTGGGGCCCAGAATAATACATAGATGTTGCCCCTTTTGAAGCAATCCTAATGGCCTTCATCAGGGAATGATCCATTGCAGCCATTTAAGTCACTGCTTGCTTTGGCCGTATAGGATGTGATTTCACACGAGCCCCACCACAGCTGCCGATCCTCCATCTTGCCCTCCAATTTAGATTGAAAGGGTCACCATTTCCTAATGCCATGATAGTGAAGGTGTTGGGGTACCCCGTTTGCTGTTTGTTGACCATTGCACGCAGCTCCTCCAGTGCTAGCCGAACATTTGCCTGAGGTGCGACATCGACTGCAGTTATGATGATGCAGGTTCGTTACAATGAGAGGTAGAAGAGATGGCACTTCATTGTCGGGAAAGGTCACAATGAATGGTGCTGCTTTGTTCATGTAAATCTGGATGAGGCTGTGGGAAGAAGTCAGAAAACATAATTTGTATTAATCCCATTGTTATGTTGCTCGGTGAAAATGGGTACAGGACAAACACATAATAATGGCTGAATGACTTGCTTCTGTGATTATAAAACTTAATTTTCTGTCAAAATATTTATTTAATGGCATCTTTAAAGAGCATCATTAAACATTTTTTGGATGGCCAGGCTGTTCAAGACACCTTGACTATCTGTGCTGCCAATTTTATTAAATACAAATTCGGTAACTCATTGTGATCAAGATCATATTCTACTTTTTAAGAAGTCATGATTACAGGTTGAAGACATGGGACTGCAGATGCTGGAAAATGATTGAGGAACTTTGTGTAGGAAAGAAGGGTCTCGACCTGAAACGTCACCCATTCCTTCTCTCCTGAGATGCTGCCTGTCCCGCTGAGTTACTACAACATTTTGTGTCTACCTTTGATAGAGGAACGTAGCAGGTCAGGCAGCATCTGTGGAGGCAAATAGACCGATGACATTTTGGGTAGGGTGCCTTAACTTCCTCAGTTTATAATTTGGGTTTCCCCCCCAAACTTTCAATGTTACCCTTTTCCACTTCGGTTTAGAAATGGGAAGGAATTACAAATGAAGGGTAGTTTGAATAAATTCTGCACATGTTTGTACTTTATAACTCAGTGCTTTAAAACTGTCTCCACTTGTTAATCTCTGAGATTTTATAATATTAGGTACACAATTCATGATGTTGGGTATGTTTTTAATTTAGTCCGTGGTCTCGGCCGTAGCATAAATAGAATTGAAGACCAGAGTCCTTGCACATTATGCATAAAACACTCTCTCTTGGTAAGATAATTGCAACAAATAATTCTGTCTTGGGTGTTTGCAATGTTAAACCCCTTTCTCATGGGGCGACTTGACGCAAGAGTTAACCAGAGTTGAACATCGTGGGAACCTCTTGCGATAACCGTACGGCATTCGTGGACCACCATGGCACTAACGGCAGGTACTCGTGTAACTTGGTGACTCGGGAGAAAATTCAAACAAGCTTGAATTTCTCCAAGAGTGACTTGTACACTTGTGGTTGAACATTGCAACATTATATGCACGTAGTGGCCAGTGCGATATCCGTACTGACTCTTGCGTGTACCGTGGGAACTCCTGCGAACGGTGAACCCGGAAGCTGGACAGAGGGGACAGAAGGTGATTAAAAATTGTCTTCTGTGGGATTGAATTTAAAAAATAAAGATTTGCATCCGGATATGGACATCAACTTAGTCATGAGTTATGTTAATGAGATTCAAGAAAATAACTATAATTTTTAAAAGAGACTTTACTGAAAGGTCCAGCATTTTTATGGTCCGTGAGAAATTTTTCACATGTACTTCTTTGAGAGATACAGCTCGGAGTCCTCGCCGACCAGCGATCGATGCCTTTCCGAAGCAGGGTCCGGAACACTACCAATCAATGTTCTCCAGAGACCCGTGTAAAGGAGTGAACTGCACATGCTGGTTTAAAACGAAGACAGACACAAAAAGCTGGAGTAACTCAGCGAGTCAAGCAGCATCTCTGGAGAAAAATAGGTGATGTTTCGGGACGAGACACATCTTCAGACTCAATTCCGGTTAGGATGTCTGAAGAAGGGTTCCGATTCGAATCGCCACCTATTCTTTTTCTCCAGAGATGCTGCCTGACACGCTGACTTACTCCAGCTTTTTATGTTTTCCTTCCCAGATCTGACTTGCCTGCTGAGTTACACCAACATTTTGTGTCCTTTTGTGCGTATTAACCAGCATCTGCAGTTCCTTTAGACATTACGCAACTTCAGATTTTAGAGATGTAGCGCGGAAACAGGCCCTTCGGCCCACCGAGTCCGTGCCGACCACCTATTCTTATACACTCCAGGGACAATTTTACAATGTTACCGAAGCCGATTAACTTACAAACCTGTAATCTCTGGAGTGTGAGAGGAAACCGGTGCACCCATGGTCAGGATCGAACCCCGGTCTCTGGGGCTGTGAGGCAGCAACTCTACCACTGTGCCGCATGTAGTCAGATTTAATAAATTGCTGGTGTTGCTTCCAAAGACAGAGGCACTTATAATATTAGATCAGAATTGCATCTTTCCGCTAATAGTCAATTATTAGTCAATTAATAATATAATTAATTATTGTTGGTGACATTTCACCTACGAATATCAGACTATTTTTGCAGAGGTAAGGGCCAATTAGGCATAGCAAAAGGTATGAACACTTTTAAACATTTTTTTCCAACTATTTTGTCAAATACAAATGCAGGGAGAATGATCAAAGTGCTCACATGGCTCACTCTGTTAGAAGCGTTCTGAGTTTAAATGTTCTGTGTATTCCTTCTTAAAGTATAAATTTTTGTGTGGCCAGGGGTGCGATTGAGAACAGCTGGGAAAGGGCGGAGGGGATGTCACGAATAACAGCGTTTCCCTGGCCATATTATGGCCCATTCCCCAACTGTAACATTAATCAAGCTCTGTCTAACTCCGCCTTCACACCATCCCCCTGTGACATGGGTTAGTCATCGCTGTGCGGGCTGTGGGCCGAATGGCCTGCCAACGGGAGTCAGAGACTTGACACTGAGATCCATTGTGCAGGAAGGAACTGTGGATGCTGGTTTTTACCGAAGATAGACACAAACGCCACGTTATTTTCTCCAGAGATGTTGCCTGACCCATTGAGTTACTCCAACATTTTGTGTCTGTGTTCACTATGAACAATGAATTATTTAATTTTAGGTAACTTACACTCTCTCTCTCTCCCCCCCCCCACCCCCTCCTGCCCCCCCCCCCCCCCCCTCCCTCCCCCATGCAGTAAATGTCGGTTAACCAGTCCAAGGTTTGCAACGCTGGTTCCCTCTTGGGATCACACTATCCCTAGCCAACAATTGGCCTATCAGGGAACCAAATATAGACATAAAGTGCTGGAGTGATTCAGTGGATCAGGCAGCATCTCTGGAGGAAAGGGTTAGGCGACATTTCGGGTCGGGACCCCTCTTCAAAATACCCTGCTGAGGTCATCTGTTGTTGGCCCTGATTTGTCCCGGTCTTTTCTTGCTTCCAGTTCCGCCCTACAATCATCCCGAAGAAGGGTCCCGACCAAAAATGGAATCTATTCCTTTTCTCCAGAGATGCTGCTTGGCCCGCTGAGTTACTCCAGCATTTTGTGTCTAACTTGCTGATTCAGACAGTTTTTGATTTACTCTGAAACACACGTTGGAAATTTAAACTTGGGCGCAACTAACGTTGTCTTACTACCGTGGGGACTCTTTAACTCAGCGGGCAGGCAGCAGTTAATTGTTGCTCCCTTCAGTTTCCCAGGGGGTCGGGACGGGACTGGTGTTGGGAGGGAAAGGTGGGGGAGTCGAGGGAGAGGAGGGGGAGACAGATGGGGGTGTCTTAATTTACTGGCGGCGGGTGTCTATCACTGAAACAGGCAGGTGAGATTTCACATCCACCTTGTGTGTGCCTCTCTCTCTCTCCCTCCCTCCCTCTCACACAGGCTGAGAGACTGCCTCTGTGAGTGTACGTCTCTTTCTCCCCCTCTCTCACACACAGTAAGACCGAGGTACTATGCTCAGACTATCTGTCTCCCACATACACAGTAAAACTCTGCTTTGTGTGTGTATATACGTCTCCCCTCTTCTCTCTCTCCCCCCACCTCTCTCTTTCTCCCCCACCTCTCTCTTTCTCTCTCCCCCCTCTCTCTTTCTCCCCCTCCCCCACCTCTCTCTTTCTCTCCCCCTCCCCCACCTCTCTCTTTCTTCTCCCCCCCTCCCCCACCTCTCTCTTCCCCCCCCCCCCCCCCACACACAATAAGACCGATGTATTGTGCTTAGTCTCTCTTCGCTCCCACACACACACACAGATAGACCAAGGTCATGTGCGCTCTTTCTCTTCTGCCAGTCACCCCGAAGTACATCACACTGCCTCTGTGCCTCTCTCTCTGTCTCTCTCCCCCTCTCTCCTAAGTAATGTGGCATCTTCCTGCAGTAAAGTCACGGCATTAGTACAGGCATGTCTCCAAATGAGCCAATTCAACCAAGGGAGGATATTTATAGTGTGTGAAAAAAAGGTGACATCATTTGTGCCACGTGATGATTTAATTACACTTGACAGTTACAATGTTCATTCAAGATTTAACGGGAAAGCTCGGGAGACGGACAAGTCACTCGCACAAATAACAGAAATGCCGAGTACCGTGAGAACTCTTTGTCTATCCCCCGTTATATCGTGTGATATCGTGCTAGACCACGACCACTTCACTCTGGTTACATCTTGCGTCAAGTTGCCCCGTGAGAAAGGCCTATAACTTATATTAGTGTTAAGACGTATGCGCCCAAGACAATTATATTCTTTATTAAAGAATACAATAACTCCCAAGTTATAAAGTAGGATGATGTTCTGGAGCACATTCACTTCCCATACGTTCATTTTTCTTTTTAGGTCTTGGATAGTTTATTAGCTCAGTATGGTACAGTGGAAAGTTGCGAACAAGGTATGTAGCTACAAAATGTATTGTTTTTTAATAAAATAAAACATATAACAATACATCACATTAACAGGCCCTATGGCCCACAATGTCTGTGCCTAACATGAATTCAGGTTAAGCCAATCTCCTATGCCTGCATGTGATCCATATCCGTCCATTCACTGCATATCCCTGTGTCTCCATCTTAAAGGCGACTATCATATCTGCTTCCATCAGCACTGCTAGGAAATGTCTTAAGTGTAGACCTGACTGTGTCTACTCTATCTGCACCCCTCATAATTTTATATACTTGTACCAGATCTTCCCTCAAGCTCCAACATTCCAGATAAAACAATACAAATTTTCCAACCTCCTCACAACCATTAAAGTCACCTATTCATGTATTCCAGAAATGTTGCCTGATCTGCTGAGTTTTTCCGGCCCTTTATATTTTTTCTATGTAAAACCGACATCTGCCTTTTCCTGTCTTTCTAGTTTATGCCATCTAATTTTGGTGAGCCTCTTCTGCAAACCTCTGCATCCTTCCTGTATGGACTATCAGAACTGCACCATGAGTCCTATTAAGCTGCAACATGCATTCCTGAATCTTGTACTCCATGCCCTAACTAATAAAAGCAAGCTTCCATATGCCATCTTTACTACTCTATCTCCCACTTTAAAAGAGCTATGGACTAGGACCCCGAGATTCCTTTGTACATCAATGCTGCGGAGGGTCTTGCCATTAACTGTCTACTTGCATTGGACACTCTCACAAAATGCGACACCTCAGTTTGCTCGGATTAAACCACATCTGCCATTTCTCCACCCATTTCTGAGCTGATCTATATCCCACTGTCTACTTTGACAGCTCTCTTCACCAATTTTGGTGTTGAGTGCAAACCTACTAACCCACTCATCGTTCGTCCAAGTAGTTTATATCGTAAACGAGTTGCAGCACAGATCCCTGTGGAACTCCACAACACAAGGATGCGTATTTCCAGCCACAATAACACCCTTCCTCCAAAACCCTCTGTCTTCTGAGTAAGCCAGTTCTAACTCAAACTACCAGGTTCACTGAGGATCAACTGCATCTTAATCTTTTGGATCAGCTGACCATGAGGCACTTTATCAAATGCTATGTAGAAAAATATCCACTGACCCCCCCCCCCCCCCTTTATTAATCCCTTTGTCAATTCCTCAAAAAAAACTTGATCAAGTTAGTAAAACAACCTGCTGTGGATAAAGCCATGCAAGCTGTCCCTAATGCGCACATTCTTTTCCAAATGTCAGTAAATCCTATCCCAAAGAATCCTCTCCAATAGTTTACCTGGCACAGACATGAGGCTCCCCATGTGTAATTTCTTGGATTATCTCTACCTCCTCTCTTAAATTATAGTTTTTTTATTCTGCAGTGAACACTGAGACAGAGACTGCAGTAGTGAATGTTACATATTCTACCAAGGAAAATGCCAGACAGTGAGTATTACATCTGATTACAGAAATGTGACATTTTGCTCAAACTCATTGTGGCAGTAGATTAAATAATCTTAATCTAACTACAGTACTGTAACGTTAACTCCTAATATGTATAAAGCACAGTGATGGTAACAAAATTAAAGTATTGCAAATCTGATTTTTAAAAATGTCAAGCAGATCGCACTGCAGTGGTGGAGAAAGAATCTGTACCACTGTTGCACTCCAATCTGCCTAATAATGAGTGAGCATCTATTCTACCTAAAGTCAAGTATGTGTAAGAAGGAACTGAAGATGCTGGTTAAAACCGAAGATAGACACAAAATGCTGGAGTAACTCAGCGGGACCGGCAGCATCTCTGGATAGAAAGAATGGGTGACGTTTCGGGTCAAGACCTTTCTTCAGACTAAGAAGGGACTCGACCCGAAACGTCACCCATTCCTTCCATCCAGAGATGCTGTCTGTCCCACTGAGTTACTCCAGCATTTAGTCTACCTTCGTACCTAAAGTCAATTTGGTAAATTCTCTCCGTCTCCAAGGCAACTGTACCCTCTTAAAAAATGTTTTTAAAGAGTTTAGAGGTACAGCATGGAAACTGGTCCATCGGCCCACACGGTCACAAGGAGAACATACAAACTCTGCCCAGAGAGCACCTGTAGTCAGGGTCGAACTCGGGTCTCTGGTACTGAAATTGGCAACTCCCTTGCTGTGCCACTGTGCTGCCCTTGTAGCAAGGCTTAATAATTTTTGTATTCTATCTCATGGTAATAAAGGCCAATATCCTTTTTGTGGCACAATTACCTATTATGACTATATGCTGAGTGTTTCTTAGATGAGAACACCATGGTTATTTTGGAACTCCAACATTTAATAAACGTATGATATAATTAATCTTCTAATTTTCCTATTTCAGAGGGTAGCCTGTTTTGTACCTCATCTATACTAATCTTGCTTACTAACTTAACCTGTTTTTATTTGTTTACAGACAATTCACTGACATTTAGAGAGTTAAGAGGGGATCTTATAGAAACATAAAAAAATTCTTAAGGGATTGGACAGGCTAGATGTAGGAAAAATGTTCCCAATGTTAGAGTCCAGAACCAGGGGTCACAGTTTAAGAATAAGGGGTAGGCCATTTAGTACTGAGATGAGGAAAAACATTTTCATCCAGAGAGTTGTGAATGTGTGGAATTCTCTGTCACAGAAGGCAATGGAGGCCAATTTGTTAGATGTTTTAAAGAGAGAGTTAGATGTAGCTCTTAGGGCTAACGGAATCAAGCGATATTGGGAGAAAGCAGGAATGGGGTACTGGTTTTGGATGATCAGCCGTGATCATATTGAATGTCTATTTTCTATTTTTGTTTGCAGACGTTTTGTTATTCTTGAAACTTTCAGACCTAATGTTTTGTACAATTGTACATTAGTACAATAAAATGTGGTTGTACACGAATTGCGTTTTAATATCTCTTTTGAAATCTTGTATTTAAGTTTCTTTAACACTTTTTCAGGTACTTAATCATTTGCATATATCTCAGCTTTGCTTCTCGAAACATGTTGTATCCAAAAAAAGTAGACTATTTCCTTCCAAAGTGCACATCCTCACACATAACCAACTTAAACTTTACTTTTTTGTGAGTTCATTATTAATTGTAATGTATTTCCTCTAATATTAAACATAAGTGCTACTTATTTCTGACTACCTTTGTATCTGTACGCCAATTCATGTACAACCACAGTTCCAGTTCTTAATCTCTCCTCTATCAGCAAAGCAATGGGAAACTAACCATGCTATCAGATGGGCAATTGGATAGCAAGCATATACCAAGGAAGTTGGTTTGAGGTTTGAGCGAAGTGATGGCCTTTAACATCTAAAAAGCATTAAACTGAATAAGGCATTTGAGTACTGATAAAAGTAAAACAATAACTGAGCAAGTCGGGGAGCATTTCTGGAGAATATGGATAGGTGATGTTTTGGGTCGGGACTCTTCAAGCTGATTATTTGCATCAAACAAGAGGACATGACTTCAGAATTAAGGGACAGAAGTTTAGGGGTAACATGAGGGGGAACATCTTTACTCAAAGAGTGGTAGCGGTGTGGAATGAGCTTCCAGTGGAAGTGGTGGTGGCAGGTTCGTTGGTATCATTTAAAAATAAATTGGATAGGCATATGGATGAGAAGGGAATGGAGGGTTATGGTATGAGTGGAGGCAGGTGGGACTAAGGGAAAAAAGTTGTTCGGCACGGACTTGTAGGGCCGAGATGGCCTGTTTCCGTGCTGTAATTGTTATATGGTTATTATTGATAGGAGAAAGATTGTTGGAGGAGAGCCCAGCTTTATTTTGACCTTTTTTTTTGGTCGATGTAGCTTTTGTCTCCAGTGTGGCTCAGGGAGCTGAGTGAATATTTCCAGCATTTAGTTTAGTTTTAGTTAGGCAGCAACTCTACCGCTGCGCCATCGTGACCGCCCATTTTATTTTAGAATATTAGCAGTTGCAGTATTTTGCTTTTTGTTTATTACTAAAACGTGTTTTTTTTAAATTAGCATGGATATCTAACGATTCAACATATTCATAATTTCTTTAATAGAGCAATAGAAAAACTTAACGGCTATATGTTGGAGAATTACTCGCTTAAAGTAACCTACATCCCTGATGAGATGGCTGCTCAACAAAGCTCACAGCAGCCACCCTCACAAACTCGGCGTGGTTTTGGACAACGAGGGCCACCTCGGCAAATGTCTCCCAGTGGTATGGTTAGGCCAAAACAGCAGCAGTCTGACGTTCCTTTGCGAATTGTAGTTCCAACTCAGTTTGTTGGTGCCATTATTGGGAAAGAAGGAGCCACGATCCGCAATATCACAAAACAAACACAATCAAAGTAAGTAATCAACTTTAAGTAAAGATTGTATATTTGCATATTGAGTTCCATTTAGCTAACTGATAATACTGGGGCCTGTTTTGTGAAAATGTAAGATGAGATTATTTGTGGAGTCCTAACCAAATGAAAATGTAAGGATGTTGACACTTTCATTTTTCAACTTTGTTTCTCAAATATTTTGGCAGTGAAGTCATTGGGGAAAACAATTGAAAATGCATTGTCATATCTTTGTATGTTATCCAGTCAAATCATACCATGTGACAACAATCAAACCATACACGAGTACAACAGATAGTGAAAAGTGAAAAATAAACAGTGCAAAATAGTGTCTTAGCTACATAGAAAAATGTGGTTAAAAGGAGTAGATAGGAGTAGAAAAGACTGATTTTACCACCTTTGAGCAAAACTACCACAACTTAGTACAATGTTTATGTAGTGACTCGTATTCCCATCTGACATTAACATTTGGAGGGGGCTCAATGGCAAATAAAACAACAAAATGGCATGTACCTTTTTGGTCCCATGCTGGATGTGCAGGGCAAATTCTTTATACAGAGTAGAGACTGGGAAATGCTGCTAGCGGTGATGTTGCAGGAGATGCAAACGACAGAGGCATTTAAGAGGCTTTTGGATAGGCACATGGAAGTGGGAGGAAATGGATCATGTGCGTACTGATTTGGCAACCCGAGTTGCACACAATACTCCGAATACGGTTTAACCAAAATATTGCACAACTATAAACTGTAAATAGTAGTTCAGCCCTACTAATATAAATACTCGGTTTCTGTTTTTAGGATTGATATTCATCGTAAAGACAATGCAGGTGCTGCTGAGAAACCAATAAGTATTCACTCAACACCCGAGGGATGTACAGCTGCTTGCAAGATGATTATGGAAATCATGCAGAAAGAAGCTCAGGATACAAAATTGTGCGTGCATTGAGTAACTTTTCTCATTCTGATCCTTAATAATGTAAACAATTTAAGTTTTGCAAAGCAGGCAGGTTTTTTTAATTTTTAAATTGGTGCATGATTGTCCTTTCACTTGGAAGTATTTAAATTGGGTTTTCTTGCATGAGAAGCATGGCACACTATAATACTTTGAAATTCATGTGTCCAAGATTAATACTTAAATCCCACTGCCACCAATATACAATTGACCCTTAAATTGTTAACCCCTCAGGCAAATTATCGCAACTATCCTGTTGGGAGTCGGTCAAGTCAGCGCCGATTGGTGAATCTTCCAGTCAGTATTAACCGAATAATATACTCGCTAAAGAGAGCGTGTTTAATTGATAACAAATGTACCATCAACTGAACAATGAAATTATTTCTCGCAGCAGCTTGAGAGCCCCGGAAACGTTATGCACATAGATAATATGATTTAAAAAGTTCCATAAACTAGTAATAGTAATACTAGGGAGTCATGACAGTGCAAAAACTGAAGTCTGCAGGGCATTGCCAGATTTGCCCAAAAAGACAGAGACAGCTATGATACACTGATGGTTTGGATTGAGTAGCTTTATTCTGGGGACTGTGAGAACCATGTGCAGTTTTAATCCCTGTTCGTTAAGTTAAACCAATCAGCATATTCAAAAATTACGTGGGTATAAATCTCATTTTTACACCATTGCAGCACAGAAGAAATACCAACGAAATACCTATCCAATTTATTTTTAAATGATACCAACGAACCTGCCTCCACCACTTCCACTGGAAGCTCATTCCACACCGCTACCACTCTTTGAGTAAAGAAGTTCCCCCTCATGTTACCCATATAACCATATAACAATTTACAGCACGGAAACAGGCCATCTCGACCCTTCTAGTCCGTGCCGAACACATATTCTCCCCTAGTCCCATATACCTGCGCTCAGACCATAACCTTCCATTCCTTTCCTTTCCCTACCCCTAAACTTCTGTCCCTTAATTCTGAAGTCATGTCCTCTTGTTTGATGCAAATAATCAGCTTGAAGAGTCCCGACCCAAAACATCACCTATCCATATTCTCCAGAAATGCTCCCCGACTTGCTCAGTTATTGTTTTACTTTTATCAGTACTCAAATTGAGTACAGAAAGAAGCTCAGGATACAAAATTGTGCGTGCATTGAGTAACTTTTCTCATTCTGATCCTTAATAATGTAAACAATTTAAGTTTTGCAAAGCAGGCAGGTTTTTTTAATTTTTAAATTGGTGCATGATTGTCCCTACACTTGGAAGTATTTAAATTGGGTTTTCTTGCATGAAAAGCATGGCACACTATAATACTTTGCAATTCATGTGTCCAAGATTAATACTTAAATCCCACTGCCACCAATATACAATTGACCCTTAAATTGTTAACCCCTCAGGCAAATTATCGCAACTATCCTGTTGGGAGTCGGTCAAGTCAGCGCTGATTGGTGAATCTTCCAGTCAGTATTAACCGAATAATATACTCGCTAAAGAGAGCGTGTTTAATTGATAACAAATGTACCATCAACTGAACAATGAAATTATTTCTCGCAGCAGCTTGAGAGCCCCGGAAACGTTATGCACATAGATAATATGATTTAAAAAGTTCCATAAACTAATAATAGTAATACTAGGGAGTCATGACAGTGCAAAAACTGAAGTCTGCAGGGCATTGCCAGATTTGCCCAAAAAGACAGAGACAGCTATGATACACTGATGGTTTGGATTGAGTAGCTTTATTCTGGGGACTGTGAGAACCATGTGCAGTTTTAATCCCTGTTCGTTAAGTTAAACCAATCAGCACATTCAAAAATTACGTGGGAATAAATCTCATTTTTACACCATTGCAGCACAGAAGAAATACCGTTAAAAATTTTAGCGCACAATAATTTTGTTGGACGGCTCATTGGAAAAGAAGGAAGGAACCTTAAAAAAATCGAGCAAGACACGGACACAAAAATAACAATTTCCCCGTAAGTTTGTCAGACTGCATTTCAATATTTAATCCAGTAATTTAATTATCTTTTTACAATACATAAATTGTAATTTTGTTGGTTCTGTAGCTTGCAGGACTTGACGCTTTACAACCCAGAGAGGACCATTACAATAAAAAACAGTATTGAAGCATGTTCCAAAGCTGAAGAAGAAATAATGAAGAAAATTAGGGAATCTTACGATAATGATATGACTGCAATGAATGTAAGTATAACAAAGTGTTTCTTCAGAGGAACAGGAAAGTTGCCTCAATGTAATATTCCCAATCCAGGCTCGGACATTTGATAGAGTATATTGTCTGAGAGAGAGACTGCAAGGATTATCTGATACTCCATATTAAGAGCATTGATTTGCCGTTAAAATGAATTCTGTAATAACGTGCCACCGGTAGCAGTGACAATCGAACACTGCGAGTTTAATGTTTCACGAGTTCACAATTTAATTAATCCTCCTCTATGGGGGGGGGTGTGGATCTTTGTGGGATGGATAGATGGAGGGGTTGAGAAGGCAATCGTTGTGAAATGGATAGATTGAGGCAGGGGAATTAGTGCGTGTTGGTTGGAGTAGGTAAAATTGAGAGGGGAGAGCACGGTGGATGTCAGAGGAGTGAAATGGGGGTATCAGTACGGGATGGACGGGGGGGGGGGTTCAGTACAGGATGGATGGGGCAGATCAGTACAGAATTAATGGGGGTATCAGTGGAGCGAAGGAAATAGGCAACGTTTCGGGTTGAGACCCTTCTACAGATTCCCCCCCCCATTCGTCTTGAATGGGAGGATCAGTACAGGATGGATGGAAGGTTCAGTACAGGATGAATGTGGGGGGGGGGGGGGGTGGGTCAGTACAGTGTGGATCGGATGGTCTGTGCAGGATGAATGGGCGGATCACTGCAAGATAAATGGGAGGATTACTACCGGATGAATGGGAGATCACTACAGGATGAATGGGGATCAGTATAGGATGGATGGGAGATCAGTGCGGGATGACTGAGGATCAGTACGGGATGAATGGGGAGATCACTACAGGATGAATGAGGGGATCAATGCAGGATGAATGAGGGGACCAATACAGGATGAATGGGAAGGATCAGTAAAAGATGAATGGGGAGATCACTACAGGATGGATGGGGGGGATCGGTGCAGGGTAAATGGAGGGTGGGTCAGTACTGGATGAATGGGGGGTTCAGTACAGGATGGATGTAAGAGCAGTGCACGATGAATGGGAAAGGGGGGTCAGTACAGGATGAATTGGGGGGACCAGTGTAGGATGGATGTGGAGGTGGCAGGAGAATCAATGCGAGATGGATAGGGTGATCAGCGCAGGATGAATAGATTGGGGGTGGGGGTGGGTAGATGGGGAGGGGAGCACAGGGGATGTCAGTGAGGACTGAATAGAGGGCGGAATGGGGATCAGTACGGGATGGAGAGGAGGGGTCTCAGGATTAGGGTGGTGGAGGGGGGCGTACGAGAGAGAGAGTGAGAGAGAGGGAGGAGGTGGGGAGAAAGGAAGGTCAGCGCTCATCGGACACGGACGGCTTCATCGCCCCGCTGCCTTGGCCGTCCCTGTCCACCGCCAAGTGCCGCCACCAAAGGGGTAGGCAGTTGGGACCTCCGCCAGCCAACAGGAAGGTGCGGGACCGAGCGGTGCAGGTGCCTCAGATGGCGAAAGGGGGCCTCCCCCTCCCTCCCTCCCAGCCTCGGCGTGCGGAAGGGTTTGTTTTGAAAGCGGATATGGCGGAGTGGCAAGCAGCGGCCGCTATCAGGGTGGGCGGGGTATGGGAGGAGGAGGAGGAGCAGCAGTGCGGGGCAAGCCATTCGCTCCGACCCTCCGTCAACCTGCACCTAATATCTTTGCCCCGCACTACAGCCGACACGAGACGTCACATTCCTTTTCTCCAGAGATGCTGCCTGACCCGCTGAGTTACTCCAGTTTTTTGTGTCTATCTTCGGTATAAACCAGTATCTGCCGCGCCAAAATGACTCGGCATTTAGGTTGCCCAGCGGCACTTTGGGTGGTCATTGGCACCCGGGCAACCGCTAATTTCGAACCCTGTATCATCCAGGCCTGATTTGAGTAGTACAATGAGGAAATTGGTAGATAATCAAATGCAAAAGCAAGGCATTCTTGAATATTATACGTTCCAGCTTGAAAGACAAACAGTTGATATCCAACATGACTTGCGGAACGGGTGGTAGGTTGAAAGCGCGCAGGAGGTCTCGTTACCCACTAATGTATATCCCAACGTGCATAAATTCTTCAATCCTATCAAGGTCTTCTATGACAAATGCCAAAGTGCCCATCTGATGAAAGCCAAGATGGAGGCGTCATTACCAGCACTTCTGGGGTCTTGCATTTTTAATTTAAAAGATGGCTATCAGAATAAAATAATAATAAAACAAAATCCTCAATCATGAGTTCTCAATGTGTTGGCTCATGGGCATGAAATTGATAAACAATCATTGTAAAAAGTTACATTCTGGAGCCATGAAACATTTTAACAACATTCTAATGATGGTATGTACTTATTATTGATGTGTGCCGTGGGGGAAAAAAGGCATTTTGGGGGCATGCCAAATAATTTACCATTTTAAAGTTAATTTTGGACAGTTGAATCTTTGGGCAATCACTTTTTGTATTAATGCAGTCTATCTTATTATCTAGCTTCAAGCACATTTAATTCCTGGTCTAAACCTGAAAGCCCTAGGCTTGTTTCCTCCGTCTTCACCTGTACTGCCACCACCTTCTGTGCCTCCTGCTGCTTATCCTCCATTTGGGGTAAGTGCACCCAGTAATGACAAATGTTTTGTATCATGAGGGTGTTTCTTGGTTAATTCTTGAAATTTTAATTAAAGTGAAAATTTGTGACTGCCAGTGATTTATGCCCTTTCAATTTTGCCTTTTGTGATGATAATGCTGGTGCTCTTCATATCGGTTAATGACGTTTTACAGAGTTACTGAGAGTTTAATGCTTTTGTTCAGTTGTTCTGCTGCTGATAATGGTTTAAACATTCTTCACGTTGACTTCTCTGCACTGGACTAGTTTTGAAGAGGAATGCTGACATGGGTATAAATAATCTTTGATTACATTTTTGCGTGATGGCATTGACTTATTTGTCCAAATCTGTTTCAGTGCCATAAGGATTTGTGATTGAGACAGTTTTATGAATTGTTGTTAATATCCCAAATCTTTTCTCTTGAGTGGAAAACATGAATTTGTGGCGGTGCTTTAAAAATATATTTAGTCCTGTTATCTGAAATATTTTTAAAAGGTGGACAAGCGAGGGCATTGAGAACCCACAATCCTGCTTTGACTGCACGGATTGGAATGTGTTCAGGGAAGCAACCAAAGCCTCGATGAGTATCTGTATCATATGTCAGCTTTTGTGAGGACAGTGCATTCCAACTAAGACCCGGACATGGTTCAACAACAACACTGCAGAACACAGACAGCTCCGAGGAGGCCTACAGGAGCGGGGCTGCAGACCTCTACAAGCAGGCCAAGTACAAGCTGAGAAGAGGAATCAGAGCTGCCAAGGAAAGGTACTCTGAGAAGTTGAGGTCTCTGAGAACTCTCAGCTAGTGACTCTTCTTCAGTTTGGAAGGGCTTGCAAAAAATTACCAGCTACAAGAGGAAAGCCCCCAGCTCTTTGTACAATCGTCAGCTGACCAACGACCTGAATGAGTTTTACTGCAGGTTTTGAAAATCAGAAACTTAGCCCTGGTAACCCAACCAACAGCCAGACCCCAGTTTACAAGGAATGGACCCGGCACCCTCTCCTTCCCATTCACCACTTAAGGCAAGACTCCAGTACGAAAAGACTGGACCATTTCCCACCCCAACCAACACTTCACACCCACTCACAGCCTGACCTCAGTCTGCAAAGACTGGGCCCTTCTACACCCACCCCCCTCCAATCACCACTTCACAGCCAATCACCCACACCCTCTGTGCTGCACAACATCACTTATCCAATATCAACAATAAATATAGAGGAGGTGGAGAGGCTTTTCAGAAGAGCCGGAAATCTCCAGGACCTGACAATGTTTCCCCCGCTACTCTTAAGCTCTGTGCCAAACAGCTGGCACCGGTCTATACAGACATTTTTAACCAGTCCCTGCGAATATGTACTGTCCCTGCCTGCTTCAAAGTCTCCACTATTGTCCCTGTACCCAAAAAGGCAAGGATTACGTCTTAATGACTACAGGCTAGTCGCACTGACCTCTGTAGTCATGAAAACACTCGAAAGGCTTGTGCTAGCCAAGCTAAAAAATATCACAAACTCCCTGCTGGACCGTCTGCAGTTTGCATATCGGGCCAATAGATCTGTGGATGATGCAGTCAACCTGGGCCTGCACTTCATCCTACAGCACCTAGACCGCCGGGGGACCTATGCGAGGATGCTGTTTGTTGATTTTAGCTCTGCATTTAACACCATTGTACCAGAGCTACACTCCAAACTTTCCAAGTTGACTGTGCCTGAACCCATCTGTTGGTGGATCACCAGCATATGAGGCTGAGAAAGCACATCTCGGACCCGCAAACCCTCAGCATAGGAACACATCAAGGCTGCGTACTCTCCCATCTCCTCTACTCTCACTACAACAATAACTGCACCTCCACTGACTCCTCTGTCAAGCTTCTCAAGTTTGCAGACGACACAACCCTGATTGGACTGATCCAGGATGGGTGGGAATCTGCCTACAGACAGGAAGTGTCACAGCTGGCGTCCTGGTGCCATCGCAACAACCTGGAGCTCAATGCTCTTAAGACAGTGGAATTGATTGTAGACTTTAGGAGAGCTCCCCCTCCCCTCACCCCACTGACCATCAACAACACCACAGTCACATCTGTGGAGTCTTTTAAGTTCCTGGGAACCATCATCTCCAAGGACCTTAAGTGAGGGGGCTACCATCGACTCCACAGTCATAAAGGCACAACCGAGGATGTACTTCCTGCGGCAGCTGAGGAAGCACAATCTGCCACAGGCAATGATGGTCCAATTCTACATGGCCATCATAGAGTCTGTTCTCACCTTTTCCATCATGGTCTGGTTTGGCTCGGCCACCAAGCACAACACCTGGAGGCTGCAGCGAATCGTTCGATCAGCAGAGAAGGTTATTTGCTGCAATCTTCCTTCCATTGATGAACTGTACACTGTAAGGGCCAGGAAGTGAGTGGACAAGATCATCTCTGACCCCTCTCACCCTGGCCACAAACTCTTTGAATGACCGATGGTCCCTCTGGAAGGCTACTCTGGACTGTCAAAGCTGCCACAGCCAGACATAAAAACAGTTTATATCCACGAGTAGTTGCTCTACTCAACAGCCAAAAATCTGTAGCCTGCCTTTGATCTGGTATTTTGTTGGTTCACATGCTTGATCAGTGGTGTTTTATCATTAATGTTTTATTATTATTAATGTTTAGTGTTTTCTGAGTCATTTGTAACTGTCACTGTATGTCATGTTGTTACTTGTGGGTGGAGCACCAAGGCAAATTCCTTGTATGTGAATACTTGGCCAATAAACTTATTTACTTAGATGAGATGGTCATTCTAACAATGTTCCTTTTTTAAAACAATAGTTTGGATAGGAAAATTAAATGTGCTTCTCTTAAGCAATGTAAGAAACATGGGCATTGCAGCCCAGTACACAATATGATGGTGGGAGACCACCATCATATCTGCTTCCATCACCACCCCTGGCAGTGGGTTCCAGGCACCTACCTCACTCTCTGTTGTAAAAACAACTTGCCCCGTGCATATCGTTTAAACATTATGCCTCTGACCTTACAGACATGTCCTCTAGTCTTTGACATTTCCACTCGGGGGGGGGGGGGGGGGGGGAGGGGGGTAGGTTCACACTGTCTACCCTCATTATTTTATATGCAGACACTCCTTGACCTGTGTAATAGGTTTCTTGTGTAAACTTACACTCACGTAAGCAATTCTTTCAGCTCACAGACTCCACCTCTGAGCCCTCCGCCTCTGCGGTTTCTGAGTTGCATAACATCTGACTTGCACAAGGGTCTGTGGGACGTAACCCTCAAGTACGTACGGGAGTGTCTACCTCCACCTGGTCTCCACTTGACACCCGATGCTCCATCGAAAACAATCTAAATTTATCCAAACTCGTATAGCTAATACCCTCTGATCCAGGCTGCATTGTAATAGACATCTTCTGCACTGTGTCAAGAGCCTGCACATCCCCGCTCAGTGAAAAACAGTTTTGGAATGGTTTTCAAAATAAGAAAGTGACTAGTAAAGAAAGCTGGATAGTATTCCAAAGGAACTGTGTATCCTAGAATAAGATAACTTTGAAGGACACTTTGAAATGCTGGAGTAACAGCAGGTTAGGCAACATCTCTGGAGAACATGGATAGGTGATGTTTCAGGTTGAGACCTTTCATACCAGCCTGAAGAGTCTCAACCTGAAAACTCACCAATCCATGTTCCCTCGGGATGCTGCCTGACCCGTTGAGTTATTCCAGCACTTTGTGGCCTTGTGTAATAACCAACATCTGTAGTTCTTTGTTTCTACTGAAGCTTTTACATGGTTTTGAAAACCAAGTTTTGTGTTAATGGAGGAAGTGATAGCAGGGAAGGTAAATTGCATATGATGACAAGTGGAGTTAGTTCTTCTAGACGGAATTGTGTGCCAATATTTTATTTGTATAAAAATTGCTTATGAATCTTAAGCTATATCAGTCAACCATTACTGCAATTATATAATGCCTTTGTATTATTTGCAGCAACAGGCAGAATCTGAAACCGTTCATGTCTTCATCCCTGCCCTGGCTGTAGGTGCAATTATTGGCAAGAAAGGGCAACATATCAAGCAACTTTCCCGCTATGCAGCAGCGTCCATTAAGGTAATTGTTAAATTGTGTTCAAATTTGCTGTAACAGTGCTGTGTACGATATTCTCAAAGCAAATTGCAATCATTTGGGAAATGTAGATCTAAAATGCTGCAGTGGCATACAAAACAGATATGTAGTTTTTATTTAATTAATTGTATTTGACCATGTGCAAGTATGATTTGTTATGACTCTTGACTTTAATTTTTTTAATCATTGTGATCATTCATCTTTATTGAGAAAAATAAAATATCAATATTTACTAACTTTGAATTTGGTTACTTAAGTGCTGGGTTGAATCATCCCTTGTGTATCCAGAAGCTAGCTCACCATTTGTCAGTTAGGTCTTCAAACCAAACACCAATCTTTGGAACTTCTTCCCTAAGGACTTTCCCTGTCATCGGCATCACTTTTTAAGATTGTCCTAATAATATTTTATTGCAAGATAATTGTTAGTGAAACAACTTTGCATTTTTTTTTGTAGTGAAGGTAAATTCAGATTGTCGGGTAAATTGGATGAATGTGCTTCATGTAAACAACTTTTCCCTTGATTTACAGTAGGCATGGAGATGTAGCTATGATTAGATAATGTTTAGTTAGCCAATCAATAGATGATATGGTTAGTTCAGGAATCAGAATTAAACACATTTGATCAAATTAAATTCCAGATACTAAATAGTGTTTAGTTGCAGGGGAGCTGTATATGTTTCTGGTAAAATGGTTAAAATCAATGCCATTGACTGTACCAACCAGAATAAGTTTGGGACACTTCTCTTTCTGGACAGTTTACTTTGTCATAATTAGGTGCATTACCTTATCTGCACCATTAACTCTGGAATCTGTCAGGATTTATCTTAGCACATATTTCTTGGCCATATGCTTGCCCTTAATATTATCATCTGAAAACGCAGCTATGCTTTGAATTGCACACTGATAGCTCACCATCTTTGACTCCACTTAATTTTAAATTGTCTTGCCCTTAATTGACATCCTGTACTGAATGAACAAAATGTCCTCTGACTTGATATTAACAGAATCACTATTTCCACCTTTGTAAAACACTCCACTGCCCTCGACTCCAGTCAGTGCTGCTAATGCTACCATCCATTTACTACTAAGCTCGACTATCCCAAGGTGCACGACATTCTGAAGTTTGAAGAAGGGTTCCGAACCAAAACGTCACCTGTCCTCTTTTCGCCGGAGATTTTTGGCCCCCTGAGTTACTCCAGCACTTTGCATCTTTGACATTCATGCTATTTATGTTGCAACCTAAAGCAAGTCCATCCCGCTGCTTACTTCTTTCCTTGATGATTTACATTGGCTCTTGACTAAACAGTTTATATTAAAAAAAATAAATAAATAAAAAATAAAAAATAAATCCTTATTGTCAAGTTCCTCACAGGGCATCACTGTTCACCATCCTTTGCAATCTTTTCCAGCTCTATAATCCTCAGACATCCATGCAGTTCCCTTTGTTGGCCAGTGTCTTTGAATTTAATGGTTGTCATGCCTCAGCGTCCCAGAACCTAAACTCTGAAACCACGTCAACTCTTTCCACAGTTCAGCATGTTCCTCAGCCTCTCTTTGACCAGGTCTTTGTGAATTACATAAAGGTCTTTTGTGGATTGATGTGTACTTTGATATCATTTCTGTGAAGCAAATTGGATTTTGTTTGTTGTAGAAACTATAAAACTACAAGTAGTCCATTCTTCTTAATTTAAAGGCTTTAGTGTTATTCATTAATGTTATTTCTATTGCAGATTGCTCCTGCTGAAGGTCCAGATGCTAAACAACGGATGGTGATTATCACAGGGCAGCCAGAAGCTCAATTTAAGGTTAATTTTCAGAAATTCAGATTGTACGGAAACTGCGTAAATTGACTGTTCTGGGCATAGGACTCCTGAACTGCAGTAATCCTAAGCTGTAACATCTAGCAATATATCTTAATGCATAAACTCAATAATATAAAAATAGTAATATTCATTCGAAAATCAGAATATCCCTAGTGATCCCCAGAGGGGGATCTTCTTTACTCAGAGAGTGGTAGCTGTGTGGAATGAGCTTCCAGTGAAGGTGGTGGAGGCAGGTTCGTTTTTATCATTTAAAAATAAATTGGACAGTTATATGGACGGGAAGGGAATGGAGGGTTATGGTCTGAGCACAGGTATATGGGACTAGGGGAGATTATGTGTTCGGCACGGACTAGAAAGGTCGAGATGGCCTGTTTCCGTGCTGTAATTGTTATATGTTATATGGTTATTATATGATTGGAAAAAATGTTATCACTTGCTTATAGATTAGGCTTTCAGTTATGCTTTTGGAATGAGTTGGTAATAACTGTTGCCTCTTATGCAACCTGCTGAGCATTTAACTGTTGTAATGACCCCAGTTTTTCAGTCATTCTGCAGTGCTCAAATGAGCTGTGGCAATAAGTAGCATTAATTCAGCAGGCTTGAACTCGCCGCTTATTTTAACGTTATATTTAATGTTATATTAAATCGCTGTTCAACATTTCCCCCAGTGCCAGCTAGACATGACTTGATATATTTAGCATCTTTCATTGATGCTGAATTTTCCTTGAAATCAGTACATTATTGTATAGGTTGGTGATGCTGCTGCAAATAATATTTTCAACAATTTCAAGGTTCTATCAAATTCGGAATACGGGCTAAAGTTCTGATCGATGTGCTAAATATTCTCTGGTCATTTTGATGATGGAATTGGGGACTGATTAAAATGCCAACTGCTTCGAATCTGAGCATTGCAGTAACAAACAAAGGTCAGTCTGTGAATGGGAAGTAACACAATATGGTTTGTTTTACAGGCTCAAGGAAGGATCTATAGTAAACTGAAAGAAGAGAACTTCTTTGGACCCAAAGAAGAAGTGAAATTAGAGACCCATATCAAAGTGCCATCCCATGCTGCTGGTAGAGTTATTGGGAAAGGAGGCAAAACGGTGAGTGAGTACATACTAGGGTATCATGTAAATGGATGTGGACTATGAAGCAAATTAACTATATCTGATCTTTATTTTTTTTAAATCTTTTTATTGTTTTTCCCCCCCAAATCAACAAAAATAAAACATAAAAAACAGAGCAAAAAGAATAATGATAAACATAACAATAGTATTGATACATAGGGATCAGGATTACATTAATAACAGGTATAACCTAATATGAGACCAGTGTCAAATATGTTGTGTGAAAGTGTTTATTGAACACTTTCATACAACATAAACTATATCTGATCTTTGACAAATGAAAATTTAATGTACCCACTCAGTCTGCACATTAAAAGGGTTTCGACCCAAAATGTCACCCATCCCTTCTTTCCAGAGATGCTGCCTGACCCACTGAGTTACCCCAGCATTTTGTGTCTATCTTTGTATGAAATAAAAGTTGTGTTGCGTTATACCCAGTTTTGTATTATCAGCAAATATTCTTCTTCTTGCGTTTGAGGCAGCAGAAGTTATGTAACGCCCTCCAGGCGCTGTAGCCAGTTCAATGTGCTGTTGCCGAGAGCCGTGAGGTCTACCCCTCCACCCCTGTTTGCTGGTCTACTCCACACATGCAGGCTGCTGACAAATGCAGCCCCCAGCATTGCATGTTGGTGTTGAACCCTGTATGGACCTGGTTCAGGGCGACCCACTCTTTGCGGGGCAGGTCTGAGCCGGGTGGGTCTGTGGTGTTCGGTGCAACAGTGAATTGAGGAGGTCATGAAGTCTGTTCCCAGCTGGTTCTCCATGCTCTTAGTGTGTTGAAACTGGAGCCACAGAGGGTCGCTGCGTGACTGGAGAAGGGATGACGAGATGACAGGCGTTGAGGTCCCCGTTGCTGTGAGTCCTGGGCGAGGTGGTGCAAAGGATGTTTGGCATCCGATGGGGCCTTGCACACCATCCTATGAGTGAAGTACTCTCTGCGAAGTTTGGCGGGTGCGATACCTGTGAGCACCGGCAGAAGATCCGTATGAGTAGGGTGTAGGCAGCCGGTGATGATACGCATGGTGTCGTTGAGGATGGCGTCTAGCTTGCTAGTATGAGGGCTGCGACACCGTGCTGGGGCAGCGTACTCAGCGGCGCTGTACACGAGTACAAGAGCATTGGTTCGGAGAATAGATGTCCTGGCGCCCCATGATGATCCAGCCAAGCAACGCAGGAGGTTGGTCCACTGCATTCGCACAGGAGTTGGTCAAACGTGGAGGATGTGCTCTAGGCGGATATGGAACTTGTTGCGGGCTTCTTTAAGACCTGGAGACTAAAACTGAGTGTGGCAAAAACCACCACAACGGCCTTTCACCTGAACAGCAAGGAAGCTCAACGCCAGCTAACCGTCACCCTGAATGGGTCACCCCTACTCTTTAACCCATTTCCTACATACCTCGGGGCGAAACAGATCAGCAGCTGACCTACAAGCAACACCTTGAAGCAAATATTGAAAATATGCCTTCAGCTTGTCATATTCAGCTGTTTTATAAATGTGTTCAATATTTTTTGATTTTTATTGAGCCTATTTGTATAGACCCTAATGTATTTGCAGTCACACTGGCCATTTGTAGCTGCATGATGGCTAATGTTCTGTCACCACAATGCAGAGTCGTTCACGGGCAACAATGCAACCACAAGCAGCAAAATCTAAATTCTTTTCTGCAGACATGACTCCATCAAAGCATTCTGACAGTCTGTCTCAATGTCCCTGGTTGTCAGACATTTGAAATTTATGCAGTACATAAAAGTTGGGTAAAATTATTTAACTTGTGTAAATGTTAACATTTAAAATGCATAACAGATGTGCTGGGTGAGGTTGGTGTATCTGGTCCCTCTGTCCAGTAACTTAACAGAACCCATGGATGTGTTGGTGAGTCCAGGGATACCAGTGCATTGTGTACTTCAGCAATGGAGTGTGTCGACACGTGGACTGCAATTAAGCTGGTGCGTCCACGTCGAACAACCATTGATTGTCAGCACACTCAAGTGTAGTCTTTGCCTTAAACTTTATCTGATATTTTTTTGCAAACGTTCTAGCTTTTGGCTTCTGCTAATGGTAAGCGAGTTGGTTTATGGTTCCTTGGGTTAGTTCCACTTGCTAAATTGGGAATTGCACATGTTCATTTTTTGTTTCTGCTTAATTTTATGTTTGGAAACTTCTTCCCCTCCCAAATTTATTTTGATCCCCGAGTGCAATTAGTTATGTCCTCCCCCCCCCCCCCCCCCCCCCCCCCCCAACCCTCGGATTTGCTAGTTTGTCAGGTATATAAACTTTGTTTCATTTCTGCAATACATCTCAATTGTCTCTTATTTTACATTTTCTCTTGCCTCAATTTAAAATGAGACATTGAATTGACATCTTTGGCTCTTCAGTATTATTTGTACATTCACCTTTGGCATAGCTTAATAGTCTAATTACAACCTTGCTTTAATATTGATTTTGATATTTCTGCATACAGAAAACATAGTTTTTGTATACTTTAATATCTGCATATTTTTTCCAACTTGGTTTCTTTCATACCATTCCTAAACCCTCATCTCTTTCCATATTTAAATCTTTGTTTATTTGCATATTTTCCATTAGATGTAATCCTCACTATATCCATGGCCAATTTGTTGGTTATATTGTGTAGGAATTAACTTCAGGTGCTAGTTTAAACTGAAGGGTAGACACAAAAAACTGGAGTAACTCAACGGGACAGGCAGCATTGTTGCCTATCCTGCTGAGTTACTCCAGCGTTTTGTGTCTATTGTTGGTTATATTATTTTTCTGGAACCTGGAGCAGTCTCATTTAAATGTTGCTATGCTATCGTTCCACCTTTGTTGTTATTTTTCCTCGCAGGTTACACTCCTTGGTTCTATTGTTCTGTTGCTTTCTCCAGCCCACCTCAATCAACTTCACCACTTCAAAAAAAAAAAACACCTTTTGTCCTTGCATTGTCTGCAAATGCTCAATTTTAAACATTTTATATTATAGTTGACAATTCCTTAGATGTTCTTCCTTTTGATTTTTATTTCTCTAATCTCCTCTAGTTCATAACACATTACAAGACCTAACAATTATTATTTATTGATTTTCTTCAGTGTGAAATTCTTAAGGACACATACACACTTTAAAATCTTCATCAAATTAATTAATTTCAAATTTGTTTATTAATAGTGGGATTGGTTATCATTGATTCAATCTTGCATGCAGTTGTCTTCACAATGTCTTTTCCAGTATCTAATGGTCTTCTGTAAATGAGTAATTGCATCACCAATCTTGTTTTGTCCTTTTCAAAGGCGTGCAGTTCCTGTTTGATGTTTATCATCGCCTTTGTCCATATCCTAAAAGTAGACTACATGGATTGCCTTGGATCACTCGAATGTTGATTTCGCTTTGAGTCTTGTGTTATTTGTCAGGTGCATCTAAGTTATTTATACACATGAATTGCTCAGCGTTGTGGGGAAGAGCACAGTTTAAATCAAAATTGTCAAGACTGGCTGATCCACTTCATGAGTTTAAATGTATTCTCCTTTAAAAAGAACTGGAATTTTATATCTCCAAATTCAGCACAACATGGAAATTTTAAAATGAGTGATACGTATTCTTTGTTTCTGAAAGGTAAATGAGCTTCAGAACCTAACAAGTGCAGAAGTGGTGGTCCCCCGGGATCAATTGCCAGATGAAAACGATCAAGTTATTGTGAAAATAACTGGTCACTTCTTTGCAAGTCAGGTAGGATTTTAATGTCATAATTTATTTCTCTTTACTTTCATGTTTCTATACATGGTATTGGTAAAGGATGTACCTTTAAACATGTTGTGGTAGATGTCTCTTCTAGAACAGTGGCATTTATATTCAACTTATCTGGCAGAATATTTATTTGATTCAGTATAACTAACTATTTTTCCAAACATTTGAGCTCAATTTGTGATGATGGAGGTTTGGAAATAAAAGATATCCATTTTAAAATTACAACTTAAGGTTGTGATTAATTCTTAAAAAATCGAGCGACAAAATTGATTCCAAATTAATGACTACATATTTGAGAAATTCTGGCTTTTCACCTTTGTAGGTGACGAGCATAAACATGTCATAGCTTTTCTGAAAATAAAACTTTGTCTTGATTGCAGCCTGGTTTCTTAGTGTAGGAAGGAACTGCAGATGCTGGTTTAAACTGAAGATAGACACAAAAAACTGGAGTAACTCAGCGGGACAGGCAGCATGTCTGGAGAAAAGGAAAGGGTGACGTTTCAGGTGAGTCTGAAGAAGGGTCTCAACCCAAAATGTCACCCATTCCTTCTCTTCAGACATACTGCCTGTCCCGCGGAGTTACTCCAGCTTTTTGAGTCTGTCTGGTTTCTTAGTTACGTAGATTGCTCTTGGCTACATAACCTCCTACAATGGCTTCACTACAAACCCCCCCACAAAGGGGCAGTACAGTGGTGCAGCATTGGAGTTGCTGCCTCACAATGCCAGAGACCTGGGTTTGATCCTGACCACGGAGTTTGTACATTCTCCTTGTAACCCCATGGGTTTTCTCTGGGTGCTCCATTTCCTCCCACACTCAACACGTACAAGTTTGTGGGTGAGAGGGGAGGGAACCCCACAGTGACAATGACGCTGTCTGGAGAGGTTGCTGCAACATGAACCATAACAACAGCTGTGCAAACTGGATTGTGCAATGGGCAGAGAAGCTAGTTTTACTAGTTGAAGGGGGAATCGGCAGCTGGGGAGGCCATGCAAGCCGGAAGGGATCGCTAAGTCCATCCGCTATGACCAATATCCATTATAAAAGGGTCTGTTTCTCTAAGACCTGGTATTACCATGATGAAGCAAATTAACTCGCTCTAGGTTGTAAGATTCAAAACCTTGCAAAATTAAGATATGTTTAAAAAACATTTCATTTGAGCTTCATAACAATGAATCTTGGTTTATGGGTATGATTATGCTGAAAATCTTGTTGATAATTATGAGTACAAGAACCAGATTAATTTTTGAGCATTTTGAATTTGGAGATCACCGTAGATTTTGTATTTTTTACCATAGCATTTTAATTTTATCCATGCTATTGGGAGGGAGAAAATTTGAAGTGTGCATAATATTATATAAATATAGACTTGCCACATTGCTCAGACAGTTACTGACATCATCTTGCCTTGCAGCTTGCTCAGCGAAAAATTCAAGAAATTCTGTCCCAAGTAAAAAGGCAGCAGCAGAAAATTGTGCAGAGTGGACAGCCCCAACAGCGAAGAAAGTGAAAGGTTCAGGATCTCCAATCGACCACATAGACAGATGCCAGACCAAAGAGAGAGACTGTGTAATCACAGCCAGTTAAATCTGTTGCTGATAAAGAAGCATATGTTATACCTTCCCCAGTCCCTTTGATCAAGGACCAGGCAACATGAATTCTGTCTTTGTGTGAATGTATTCTCTAGGCGTTCAAGAAGAAACCTTGTGAAACCCAGCTTTAAATAAGGCCATTTCACTTCCCTTCTTTTGTTCTAATTTCAAAACTTTATATTGCCTTGTTAGCTTTCCCAAAATGTTCGAATCTGTTGGGTTTAATGAAGCTTTCTCTTATTTTCACCAGTTACAAAAAGGCATTGCTCTTATAGTTCAAATTGTTATAAAATCCTGGAATTTTTGTGGGGAGGGGTTAGAGGAATTGGCAAGATTAAGGCATCTGTCCCACTATTTGAAATTGCTTTTTTTTAAATTGGATTCTTTTACAAAGATTACTAGAACACTGCCATTAGAACCCAAGGGAAGTGTTGAATGGTGTTGGCCAGGGCATGAATTGATTATGCATTTTACTAAACTACCTCAGGCATTTAGTACCTCAATTGTTCCTTTTTTTTCTGCTTATTTTGTATACTTTATAAAAGTAATAGTCAAGCATTTATTTTTTTAATAAAAAGTAAAATTTGATCAGCTGAAAGCCAGGAGCACCACAGAAAACAGGCGTAGATGTGTTGCTTCTAGCTGCTGGCTAATGGGAGTATTCGATAAATGATATTCGCCTCAGTTTTCCTGAGGTCCACAACACCATCATTTGATCAAAATTCTGTGAATGTTTGAGACGCCGCATAATGCCAATATATACTAATAGCAGCAATGCCATTTTATTTCTTTTAAGATAGGATGAAACTGCTTATTTCCTATTTTTGATTGATGGTACTTTTGGGAACAAAACAAGGAAGTGATGGCAAGAGGCTGGGGTTGGGGAAAGAGGCTGCAAAGTGGATTAGCTTTTAGTATAACTGGGTAATTTTAAATGCATGGACCTTTGGTGCCTTTGACCATCACTGCATCTTGATGCATAATAACAATCTACTTGGACTTGGCCATTCTGTTCAAAGAGCAAGCTTCATCTTCAGTTAATGGTAGAGCTATTGGATCTGCCTGGGTACACTTTGGCTAGCTTAGCTAGAGTGCACTCTGAATTTTATTGAACCACACATTTAAATCACCGTACTGGGGAGAAAAAAGTTAAGCGTTTGATCATTCTGAAGTTAAAGAATAGTTTACATATGCAGCTGCTGTAGTGGACTACATACACTAAGCCATGGAGAAGGCTGTTAGTTTCAACTCTTTCCTGCGCTTAAGTAAAATGCAGCAGGGTTTATGCACATTCGATAAATGACCAGTATAGCAATAATATGTTAAAGCCAGATTGAAAGCCAGAAAGTTCCTTGCTCACCCTCCCAGCATATATATATGGTCTGAACCGAATAAGCTAAAATAATTTGTGGTAATGTTGAAATGCTCCAGTCAGTTTCCTGAGTGAACCCAATTTCCATCTACCTCAGTGCTTTAAATGAAGGCAGTGCATATTAGGTACATAAACACTGCTGTGTGTGTGGTCTGAGCAGAGCCATGCTATTACCTCTGAACTTTGTGATTTATTTGTTTTGTGCATGAGATGATCGAAATCATCATGCTGCACTGAATTGGAGGGGCACAACTTGGCAAAACCATTTACTTCATCAATTTTTGATCTACCTCTTAAGATACATTTGAATTAGAGACATTTCTGCATAGGATAGGTTGATTGTTCCCAAAGATCATTTTTTTTGTACAGATTAGACAATTTAAAAAATGGTCTGGAGTGTGTTTTTTGCCTACATATATTCATTACTAATGAAAAATTCTCAAAGCTTATGTTGTAGCTTTAGCAAAATGGATTAATTCTCATTCTTTTGGCAGAGTGACTTCTCCATGTAGAGTTAGCAAGTGTTTTTCTTACATAAAATTACTGATTTACAGGTTGTTTAATAGCTTAAAAGAATTGACGTGAGGCTGAAATGTCAGAGCCCACTGGTGTTTTTCTTGCAAGTAACGTTTGATGAATTGATTTTCCATGGTTTTGGTTTAATTGCTGCATTCACAATGCCTGATCTGCTGCTGTTGTGTCATTAATTCTCTGGACTATATCGTGGGATTGTTACTAGGATAGATCACTTTAATTTTCACTTTCAAATGACACTTGGTAATTTTGAAATAACTGCATTTAGTTGATGGTAGTTCTGTAAGTGGAAGTGATACCAGCAAAAAAAATTAATTTGGCTCACTTTTCACTCATCTGAATACTGTGCCCCCAATGCAGCCCCACTTGTCAAATGCCTCTATGTAATAAAAGAACTTAACTCCTATTTGTGATTTGAAAGTACTAAAAATAATTTCAATTTTTGATTTATTGAAATAAGTCAAGTGGTTGAAAAATACATTCTCAGTTCTCACCATTTATGTGTAAGAAACATGGAAAAAGTATTTTAAACTTTCATCAATCCCTTTGACAGAATTAAGAAATGCCTTCACAGTCCTTCATGTATGTTGTAATCCATCAGGTACCAGATCAGTATTTTCAAATTTTTGACCACTGAGCCTTGTACATTATAATATACATATAAATACAAATACATTTATAGTCTTCTTCTTGGGCCCCCTTCGATCATGGCTGACCATGGGTGTCTCCAGGGTGTTATTCTCTATATGGAGGACGCCTGTGCGTGACTTTGTTTAACGTGGGGAGACTGGTGCACAGACAGCCACCCCACTGTTCTTGACAGATCTGAGTCAGGATCCAGTAGCATGGAGTCCAAGACGACCCGAGACCCTTTTCTGCTGCAGCCTTCGTCCGCCTTCCCAGCTGTTGTGACGCTCCACTAAGGTCAGCCATCATCCTCTGCCTGTTCCACTGTTGAGGTCTTGGCTGGATTGCTCTTTGTCAGAGACCTCCCCCTCAACCTCACCGCCATGGGTGACCCTACCAGGAGCATAGCTCCAGTCGGCATCGCTCTCAGGATCTCAGGTCCTGCACACAAGCTTCTCCACCACGACAAGGTGACAAATAGTGAAAAGAAGTAGTACCTTTTTAATAATACAGGAAAACTGATTTCTCCGTGTTCTACTTGTCATGAAATTAGAATTTATTTTTCATGGGATAATAATGTTGCTTTCAGGCACATTAAAATATTTTGCTTTTGTATCTCATACAACTACTTCTCTTGCAGTTTTGTGCACCTGTTCTTTTAAACACTCACAGGATCTCAATTGTTAGTCAACATCTGAGTCCTTCAAAGTTCATGAACAATGAACACAGGACCCAAAAACAGATTTATTTCAATTCTGTCTATTTACTCTGCACATGGATTTCAATGGAGATTCCAAAGCTGCGGATAAGAAAGCCAAGGAGAAATGGCCACTCGCAGCTTTCACCGCCAACAGCTTTCAGACTTTGTCTCATTAGGATCATTAATGTCCGAGATACTTAATGCCAACAAGACCCCTGCATCCTGACAATTGAGCTGCAATTTAGTATTTTCACTATTTGTCACAATACAGATGATGACTTGGTGTCAGGCAGCTTTATCCCAGCAAGATCTGCCAAATATCTGCCCGCAAATAATGAGTTAGACCACCAATAGCATTTTTAAGGATTTTTTTTTTTGCTTCCACAATCTGAGCTGAAGCTTCAGTTTTCTTTTACCGGGGGTATTGTTTTTTTTTGATGGGTATATTAACAAAACCTGTTATGTTGTCCTCCAAGCTTCCTTGCCATTTTTTTTATTGAGGTTACCCATATCAAAACCACTCTCTAGCAGGGTTAAGTAAATTGGCTACACCACAGGTTTATTTTTATCATGTCAAATTTTATTTGGCTAACAAAGTATTTGGTGCAATTTATTATATAGGTCCACCAATTTTTTCCAGCACCCTTTGTTCCAGAGCCTTTCTGGATTATCTATTGTGTCAGACAAACAAAGTTCACGGCCTTGGGGGAGCCAATAAGTCAGCTTTGGGAATGTATCTGCCAGCTCTGGCCAGGCTGGAGTCCCAGAGCACGGGCCACAGGTCGACAAATTCAACCGCCAATTTGCGTGAAAGCCCCGATGAGGTAGAGATAGAAACATGGAAAATAGGAGGAGGCCATTCTGCACGGCGAGCCAGCACCGCCATTCATTGTGATCATGGCTGATCGTCCCCAATCAATTACCCGTGCCTGCCTTCTCCCCATATCCCTTGACTCCACTAGCCCCTAGAGCTCTATCTAACTCTCTTTTAAATCCATCCAGTGACTTGGCCTCCACTGCCCTCTGTGGCAGGGAATTGCACAAATTCACAACTCTCTGGGTGATAACGTTTTTTCTCGCCTCAGTCTTATAAACGGCTTCCCTGTTATTCTAAGACTGCGGCCCCTGGTTCTGGACTCGCCAACATTGAGAACATTTTTCCTGCATCTAGCTTGTCCAGTCCTTTTATAATTTTATATGTTTCTATAAGATCCCCCCCTCATCCATCTAAACTCCAGTGAATACAAGCTTAGTCTTTTCAATCTTTCCTCATATGACAGTCCTGCCATCCCAGGGATAAATCTCATGAACCTACGCTGCACTGCCTCAATCACAAGGATGTGCTTCCTAAAATTAGAGACCAAAACTGTACACAATACTCCAGATGTGGTCTTACCAGAGCCCGATACAACGGCAGAAGAACCTCTTTACTCCTATACTGAAATCCTCTTGTTATGAAGGGCAACATCCATTAGCTTTCTTCACTGCCTGCTGTACCTGCACGCCAACTTTCAGTGGCCGGTGTACAAGGACACCCAGGTCTCGCTGCACCTCCCCCTTACCTAACCTAACCCCATTGAGTAAATAATCTGCTCCCTTGTTTTTGCCGCCAAAGTGGATAACCTCACATTTATCTATATTATACTGCATCTGCCACGCATCTGCCCACTCACTCAACCTGTCCAGGTCGCCCTGCAACCTCCTAACATCCTCTTCACAGTTCACTCTACAACCCAGCTTTGTGTCATCCGCAAACTTGCTAGTGTTGCTCCTAATTCCTTCTTCCAAATCATTAATATATATGGTAAACAGTTGCGGCCCCAACACCGAGCCTTGCGACACTCCACTCGTCACTGCCTGCCATTCTGAAAAGGACCCGTTCACTCCTACTCTTTGCTTCCGGTCTGCCAACCAATTTTCTATCCATATCAACACCCTACCACCAATACCATGTGTTCTAATTTTAGTCACCAGTCTCCCATGCGGGACCTTATCAAAGGCTTTCTGAAATTCTAGATACACTACATCCACTGGCACACCTTCATCCATTTTACTTGTCACGTCCTCAAAAAATTCCAGAAGATTAGTCGAGCATGATTTCCCTTTCATAAATCCACGTTGACTTGGACTAATCCTACTGCTATCCAAATGCCCCATCATTACCTCTTTAATAATTGACTCCAGCATCTTTCCCACCACCGAAGTCAGGCTAACTGGTCTGTAATTCCGTTTTCTCTCTCGCTCCTTCCTTGAAGAGTGGAATAAAGTTAGCTATCCTCCAATCCACAGGAACTGATCCTGAATCGATCAGATTTGCTGCCTCACTCAGCCCTACGGCTCCACATTTTCGAGCGACTTCTGGGGGGTGGATTTTGCCCTGATTAAAGGAGGGGCTGGACAACCTATACTGTGTTTCTCTGCACTGAGAAAAGTGCAATTCATAAAACTGAGCTTGCCAGGGTTATGCTTAAATGCACAGGAAGATATATCTCATGAGAGGTTTATTTTGTTTATGTCAAGTCACTCAGTTGGCCCTTGTGCATTTTTAAATTATACAACAGCTTTAGTTTTTAGATGTGTTCAATTCACAGTTCGTTCAAAAACAACCTCTTTTATTCATCTTGCTCTAAACAGATTCTTCATCCACTCTGTCATTGAGTCACAGCAGAGTAGTTCAAGACCATTTCATTCTTCTGTATTTCAGTCCTTTTGAAGTCGCTCTATTTTTGCTCCAAGTCATTGGTTGGTTCATATATAAAATCCAATGGAAGAATTTCCAAGGGTATTTTAACCAACTGATCATCGTAGGAACGCAAAGTCCAGAGTTTCTCCAGTTCATAGATTTCCCTGGTTTCAGGTAGCATAAAGTGTACAATGATGTTCCCTTAGTAGGTGAGGTGAGAAGGAAAAAGAAAAGCAATATCAGATAAAGATTACATCATTATACGTTCCTTACAATACTCCAGTCAGCACACTGAAAATTACACTACTACTTTTTAACCATATTCATTATTCCAATCAACCCCTTGCATTGTACTTATTAAAGAAAATAGTCACATGACACCAAAGCTTATAATTTATATATTGAAATAGTAAATACAGATAGATTGTGGGTTGTTTTCCCTAAATAAATCCAGTGCCTAATCATAGGTTTCGAGCCATGGGCAATGCTTTAAAAATAACAGCTCAATCTCCAAATGATGACTATAGTTGTGCTACTACACCTGCAGTAAGTTAAACTATGTAGGCAAACATTAAAGGCAACAAACTAAGACCAATTTGTATCAGGCACTGAGGGTCCATGCACATTAACCTCCATTCCTAGTCAATGGCCAAGTACCAAATAAATTATACGTAGGTTTCATCAAGATGTGTGGCAAATTAGTTTTGACAATGACAATTGGACTGACCCCATCTGGAAAGGCCAAGAATAATCTCCACAAGACTACTGGGTATACTCAACAAGCCAGAAGCTCAATACCATCGATCAGATGCCATACAACTGTGGCAAGGCCTGAATCCAACAAAATTAACTGAAAATGGGGAAATGAGTACTGACCATGATTAATCTACTGAATGAGCCAATGCTTTCCATGCCCATTTTAAGCAGTCAAACAAAGCTCCACCAGGGTGTGAGCTTCATTCCTCACGGGCTCTGACCCATCCATGTCAGATCTGCTTTCACAAGGGTAAACGCTCAAAGCAGCTGGCCCGGATGGATCCTAAAATAGTGCGCCATATTCTTAGATGATTTTTCAATCTCTCACTTTTAACAATCTACTGCCCCCCCATTTACTTCAAGAAAACCTCCGTCATTCCAGTCCCCAAGAAAAGCTGGAGTAACTCGGGGGTCTTCTTCTTGCGTATGGCATGCACAGCCTAAAGTTATAGGTCAACTTGTTCTATTTGATTGTGCACACCGGGTTGATTGCATTCGTCGAAACAGGGCGGACCACGTGAAGGTTGCAATCAAAAAGTGACTTATAACATTGACACTCTAGGTCCAACATCAATCATGATGAAGTACTTTGAAATATTGGTAATAGTGTCTCTTGGTGTGTCTTGTGTGGGGAGTGGTGGGAGGGGGAAAGGGGGGAACTGCTTGTGGTCGCCCCCTCGACGGAGAGGCAACTTTTACCATGTCTCCCTCGCAGCCTAACAGCTTGGATTGGAGCCTGGAGACGGGCCCGGAGCTTCAGCAGGGGGCAAAGTGTGGACTTTTCCATCGCGGAGCGGGTGAACTCTTGCCGTGGGTCGCCAGAGAGGAGAGCTCCAATTGCTGGCCCGTGGACTGTTACATCCTCAAGCCACGGTCTGCGGAGCTTCTAGCCACGGGCGCGGCATGGACTTGCCATCCGGAGGCTGGGATCCCTCGCCGGGGGTCGCGGGAGAAGAGCTCCGACAGCCGGCCTGCAGCCTATAACATCCTGAAGCCGCGCTCTCCAGTAAGAAAGCGCCGATTCGGGACCTCCAAGCCGCGGAGGGTGTTTGACCGTTTCGACGTAGGAGTTTCAATCATCCCGACGAGAGGGCCTATACATCGGCCTGTTCGTAGCGGCGACTACGGAGGGTTCATGGCCCCGACCATGGGTTAACAAACAGGTGGCCTGACTGAACTTTGTGCCTTCCACCACAGTGAATAATGCTGTGGTGGATGTTTGTGCTAAATCTTATTGTGTATTGTGTGTTCTTTTTAAGTGTATCGCTGCTGGCAAATTCATTTCACTGTACCTTCGGGTGTATGTGACAAATAAAATTGACTTTGACTTTAGCCTACATCTGTACCAATCAGGCAGGACAGTGGCACGGCAGTAACGTTTCTGCCTTACAGCGCCAGAGACCCAATTTCAAACCTGACTATGGGTGGTGTCTGTTCGGAGTTTGTATGTTCTCCCTGTGACCATGTGTTTTCTCCAGGTGTTCCGGTTTCCTCCTACACTCCAAAGATGTATAGGTTTATCGGTCAATTGGCTTCCGTAAGTTGTAAATTCTCCCTAATGCGTAGGAAAGCGTTAGTGTACGAGTTGATCGCTGGTCGACACTGACTCGGTGGGCAATTTGAAATTTGGAACAGAAAAAATCACATGTGGTTAAAGTACATTTTTATACATTTTGGTTTCACTAGGTAGAAATTTCAGGGCGCCATAATGTTTGGTTTCACAGGTGTTTGTAATTGCTCCGGTGTGTTTAATTGCCTCCTTTATGCAGGTATATGAGAGCTCTCAGCACCTAGTCTTTCTTCCAGCCTTTCCATCACCTTTGGAAACTTTTATTGCTGTTTATCAACATGAGGACCAAAGTTGTGCCAATGAAAGTCAAATAAGCCATTATGAGACTGAGAAACAAGAATAAAACTGTTAACATCAGCCAAACCTTAGGCTTACCAAAATCAACTGGAACATAATTAAGAAAGAGAGCACTGGTGAGCTTACTAATCACAAAGGGACTGGCAGGCCAAGGAAGACCTCCACAGCTGATGACAGAAGAATTCTATCTCTTATAAAGAAAAATCCCCAAACATCTGTCCGACAGATCAGAAACACTCTTCAGGAGTCAGGTGTGGATTTGTCAATGACCACTGTCCGCAGAAGACTACATGAACAGAAATACAGAGGCTGCACTGCAAGATGCAAACCACTGGTTAGCCGCAAAAATAGGATGGCCAGGTTACAGTTTGCCAAGAAGTACTTAAAAGAGCAACCACAGTTTTGGAAAAAGGTCTTGTGGACAGATGAGAGGAAGATTAACTTACATCATAGTGATGGCAAGAGCAAAGTATGGAGGAGAGAAGATCCAAAGTATACCACCTCATCTGTGAAACATGGTGCTGGGGGTGTTATGGCCCGGGCATGTATGGCTGCTGAAGGTACTGGCTCACTTATCGTCATTGATGATACAACTGCTGATGGTAGTAGAATAATGAATTCTGAAGTGTGTAGACATATCCTATCTGCTCGTTCAAACAAATGCCTCAAAACTCATTGGCCAGCGATTCATTCTACAGCAAGACAATGATACCAAACATACTGTTAAAGCAACAAAGGAGTTTTTCAAAGCTAAAAAATGGTAAATTCTTGTGGCCAAGTCAATCACCTGATCTGAACCCAAATGAGCATGCCTTTTATATGCTGAAGGGGACTAGCCCTCAAAACACACATAAGGTAAAGATGGCTGCAATACAGGCCTGGCAGAGCATCACCAGAGAAGACACCCAGCAACTGGTGATGTCCATGAACCGCAGACTTCAAGCAGTCATTGCATGCAAAGGATAGACAACAAAATACTAAACATGACTACTTGCAATTACATGACATTGCTGTGTCCCAAACATTATGGTGCCCTGAAATGGGGGACTATGTATAAACACTGCTGTAATTTCTACATGGTGAAACCAAAATGTATAAAAATGGCTGTTATTAAAATCTGACAATGTACACTTTAACCACATGTGATTTTACAAATCTCAAATTGTGGAATACAGAGGCAGATAAATAAATGATGGACCTTTGACCCAAACATTACGAAGGGCACTGAAGTCCCTTGCAATTTGTGTCCAGTAATAGATCTAATCCCTTGCATTATATTCCGCTCTGGATCACCCTGACAACACAAACACTTTGTCAGTACTCAATTTATTGACCACCGCTCAACCTTCAACACCATAATGCTGAATAGGATTATGACTAAACTTCTGGACCTTGGCCTGGGGTCTACATCAGCAACTGGCTTTTGGACTTTGGCTAACAGACCTCAGTCCTAGAATTGGTCATAACATTTCTCCCAAGTGCTGCTATTCAGGGTTGTGTGCTCAGTCCCCTGCTTTACTTCCTGTCGACCCATGACTGTGACCAAGTACAGCACCAACTTGATCTTTTAGTGACACCACTGTTGTCGGCCACATCAACAATATGAGATGGAGTAGACTTTAGATGTTAGAGGTACGGTGTGAAAACAGGCCCATTGTGGGAAGGGGAATGAAAGTGTTTGGCAACTGGGAGACCAGGTAAGTCCAGGCGGACTGAGCAAAGATGTTCAGCAAAATGATCACCCAGTCTACGTTTGGCCTCACCGATGTATAAGAGTCCACACTTTAAACAACGGATACAGTAGATGAGGTTGGAGGAGATGCAAGTGATGTACATCCGCAAGATTAAAGGTAGACTGGGTGGTCGTTTTGCTGAACACCATTGCTCAGTCCGCCTGGACCTACCTGACGGTTGCCAAACACTTCAATTCCCATTCCCACACTGACCTTTCTATCTAGGCCTCATCCATTGTCAGAGTGAGGCTAAACGCAAATTGGAGGAATAGCAACTCTATTTGGCTTGGGCAGTGTGGTATGATGTTGATATCTCTAACTTCAAGTAACCTCTGCATTCCCTCTCTCTCCATCTCTCTCCCACCCAAGTCGCATCAACTTCTCGTTCTCACCCAGCAAACAGCTAACAGGGGCCTGTTTCCTTTATCATCATTACTTTTTTGCATATCTTTCATTTATTTGTTCTATACCTCTCTACATCACCATCTATATCTCTTCTTTCCCTTTCCCTTTCCCATGACCGTCAGTCTGAAGCAAAATGTCACCCATTCCTTCTCTCCAGAAATGCTGCCTGTCCTGCTGAGTTACTCCAGCATTTTGATTCTATCCTTGGTTTAAAACAGCATCTGCACTTCCTTCCTACACAATTTCATTGCACTTGGTGTATATGACAATAAACTAATTTGAATCCGGGCCAGTTAGTTTCACTCCAGCTACTTATTGTATGGCCACATATATATCAAGTGTCTGTTCTCGGGATTCAGCTGACTTCCAAACCCCCAGATCTGGTTCTAGTTTATATCCAAGAACATTCAGAACAGGATTTTGTAATTGTTTCCAACTACACACTGTTTAGCTCGACTCTAGGTAACCTGCAGCCGGAGTCTACACCAATAGCAGCAAAACATATTATTTCAACGCCTCATATGGACAGAAAGTATGCTTATCGTTTACAACTCCCCAAAGCTCTCCATATTTTTCTCAATTCTGATACCAACTATGAAGAGAGGAAATGTTTAGAGGGACATGAGCCAAGTGCAGGCAAATGGGACTCAGTTATATGGAGCATCTTGGACAGCAAGGACGAATTGAATCGAAGAGCCTGCTTTCAATGCTATATGACTGACGCTATTCAAATAACAATGCTAAAAAGATTAATAAAATGTAAAAAAACATGCAGACTCACCAAAATCTATGCACTTCCAATCATCGGTATCTTTCCCTTCAATGTGAACATGGTAATTCTCTTCTCTCTTCAAGTGTTTATGCTGAAGAATAAAAACAACCATTCATTAAAAATTCAATTATATTACACAGATAGAAAATGCAGGGTGACTTGGACAGGTTGGGGGAGTGGGCAAATGAATGGCAGATGAAGTTTAATGTGGATAAATGTGAGGTTATCCACTTTGGTAGCAAAAACAGGAAGGCAGATGGCGTCTAAATGGCGTCAAGTTGGGAAAAGGGGAAGTACAACAGGATCTGGAGTTTAGAAGGATGAGAGGATATCTCATTGAAACATATAAAATTGTTAAGGGTTTGGACACGCTAGAGGCAGGAAACATGTTCCCGATGTTGGGGGAGTCCAGAACCAGGGGCCACACTTTAAGAATAAGGAGTAAGCCATTTAGAACGGATACGAGGAAACACTTTTTCTCACAGAGTGGTGAGTCTGTGGAATTCTCTGCCTCAGAGGGCGGTGGAGGCCGGTTCTCTGGATGCTTTCATGAGAGAGCTAGATAGGGTTCTTAAAAATACGGAGTCAGAAGATATGGGGAGAAGGCAGGAACGGGGTACTGATTTGGGATGATCAGCCGTTATCACATTGAATAGCGGTGCTGACTCGAAGGGCCGAATGGCCTACTCCTGCACCTATTGTCTATTGTCTATATATAACTGAAAGAATAAAATAATCCAACATCATCTCCGATCTGCGCTTTGTGGGAACGTTAGCCTGAAATGTCCTCGAAGGGGCAAAACACCTGCACTGCAGTTTTCTTATTTAGCTGATCTTACCTTGAATAAATGTCAAGGAATTCCTAGGTTCAGGTTGATTGGCGAGATCATAGAGACAGAAAATGCTGGAGTAACTCAGCGGGACAGGCAACATCTCTGGAGGGAAGGAATGGGTGACGTTTTGGGTCGAGACCCTTCTTTAGATCCTACAGAAGTGTTTTGATGGCAGGTTGCTTACTGAATTCAAGTAATGCAGATGTGTATAAAAGTCCTGATTATTAACAGATTTTATGACTGACATTCACAAACATTCAAAATTACTGAAGACTAAGCCTGCTATTAAATTTAAATAATGAAACATATTTACATTTTACTATATCATGACATTTTGGTAGAACAAACCAGGCCAGGACACACAGAATAAAATGATAGGGCCTGAGGGAACGGTTTAAAACAGAGAGACCAAGGGGTGCAGGTACATAGTTTCATGAAGGTGCTGGAACAGTTGGACAGGGTAGTGAAGAAGACATTTGGCACACTACCCTTTGTTGACCAGTATGTTGAGTACAGGAGTTGTACAAGATGTTGCCAAGACACATTTGGAGTACTGTACAGTTCTGGTCACGCTGCTGGGAGAATGAGTCCATTAAACTGGAAAGGGTGCAAAAAGGATATCCAAAGATTTAACCAGTCTGGAGGGTTTCAGCTATAATGAGTTGTAGGATAAGCCGACTCTTTTTCCCCCCAGGTGTAAGAGGCTGAGGGGTGACCTTACAGAGGTATACCAATTCATGAGGAGCATAGAAAAGGTGAATAGCCACAGTCTTTACATCAGGGTAGGGAAGTCAAAAATTAAAAGGCATACGTTTAAGGTGAGAGGGCAAATACTTTAAAAAAAAAAGGATGTATGGGGTAACATTTTCACACCTGGGAGTGATGTCATAGATTAACACAGTATGGAAACAGTCCCTTCGGCCCAATTTGTCCACACTGGCCAACATGTCCCAGCTACACTAGTCACACCTGCCTGCACTTGGTCTATATCCCTCCAAACCTGTCCTATCCATGTACAGAGCTGCCAAGTTTTGTCAGAGCATTTCAGTATTCTAGTACCTGAAAATCAGTATTTTGCTGAAGAAATCAGTATTTTTACAGTGCTGAAAAATGTTTTTTTTAATGTGTGGTCATACCCATGTAAGAGTACAAGAATGTATAACTTTGCTACCTGTTGACATGTCTTCTACACACCTTACTTGACAGTGCATTCATTGCCATCTCTTTGTATACTTCTCTTTGAACGGCTGCTTCCTGCTTTAGCACCAGGAAGCCATTTTGGAAGCCTCCCTCGCTCTCTCTCCCTCCTTCCTCTCTTTCCCTCCCTCTCCCTCCCCCTTTCCCTCCCTCTTCCTCCGTCTCTCCTTCCTTTTTTTTCTCCCTCCCCCGCTCCTTTTCCCTCTCTCCTTCTCCCTCCCTCTCTCCTTCTCCCTCCTCGAACAGTCTGTGGCCCATAGCGCTATGTGTAAAGGCAATAGCGCTCCAGCTGGTAGCGCTATAGTTAGAACCCTTAGCTCTGTCGCGCTAAACTGACGGTGCTGTTTAAACCTGTAGCGGGACAGGCAGATCAAAGCTTACAAAAATAATAATTCATAATTCATAGATCCCTCTGCTCTACAACACTCCCCAGAGGCCTACCATTCACTATGTAGGTCCTGTCCTTGTTAGACATCCCAAAAACGTAACACCTCATACTTCTCTGTATTAAATTCCATCAACCATTCCTCAGCCCACCTGGCCAATCGATCCAGATCCTGCTGCAATCTTTCACAGCCATCTTCACTATGTGCAAAACCACTGACTTTTGTATCCGCAAACTAGCTAATCTTGCCCTGTATGCTCTCATCCAAATCATTGATGTAGATGAGTAAAGATGACAAACAATAACGGGCCCAGCACCTAACCCTGAGGCACACCTGTACAAGGAACAAACTGTCAGAGGAAGTGATAGAAGGTGGGTAAGCTTTGGAGGGATGTGGGCCACCCAGGGAGGTGGGACTAGCTCGGTTAATCAGCTTGGCCGGCATGAATAAATTGGGCTAAAGAACATATTTCCATGCTGTATTATTCTGTGACTCTATAAGATCACCATACCATTGCCTCTCTATTTACTGCTCAGCTGTTTTCCATTGAAATAATTGGAATTGAAAGAGGAAGTCTTCCTAACATATTAAACTGGGTAACTGCAGGAAAGTGGCACTCCAAGAAGAGGAATATGCATTGGGAGCAACTATGATGACCTACTGTTAGATTGTTCATGGCCATTCCTAAATATAAAATATACATCTAAAAAAATCCTGACAGCTAATTAAGGAAATTTCAGCATTTTTTTTTTTAAATGCTGCTAAAGATGTGTAAACTAGTCTTTCCTCAATTTGTACATAATTCATAGATCTTTCTTAACTTGCTCTAGTGGATAAAGTTTCATTTATGGTTAATTGCCAAAGGAATGCTCTTGAGAATTGATACCTATTAGTATAATGAAAGCTCATGCAAGCTTTGATGTTAGAGTATTTCATGCCAGATTTCTGTCCTGTTTGCCAAGCACTGTAAATAGACCTTGGAGAAGAGTTCCTCAAATCTGATTTCTCTTAAAACAATGAGGAATGGCAGATAATTGCACCAGCTACATTCCTGGCAATACCAGTTCAATTCCTCAAATATTTATAAACCTGCGTGGTTGACAATGTAGAGAGTTGAGAGCCTTAGCAGCAAGATTTTCCTAAGTTAATAGGAACAGATAATGGACACAGAATGCAGCTTCTAGTCAGGCACTTATTTGGGTCATTTACAAATTGTGAAGCTATGCGTCATATCCAAAGTACAGATCATTAACATACATTAGAAAGTTCAGCGATCCTACTATCATCCTCAGATGAATACCAGTCTGCAAAACAACCGTTCACCATTTCACTCTTTACTTCCTATCTCTTAATTAATTCATATTCACACTGCCAGTGCTCCTTTTATTCATGGACTTTTATTCATTTGTCATAAGTTGTGAGGCCCACCAGGAGGAAAGATGAAGGCATAAATGAACAGACCAACAGCATAAATTGCTACTATAGTGAACGGGAGGCCAAAGTCTCAACAGTTCAGTTAGAAAGTAATTCATGAAGGCTTCGCATAATTCCTTTGTTTTCAAACCTTATTGAACTATTTTTTTCCTTTGGCTGGTAGAAAATCCAAGTCATACGGGAAGGAAATGGAGATTCAAGATGGTGTTGCACTGCAATGTGGAGAACTATTTTCTGCACTCTGCATTTCCCATTTGCTCTATCTATTGTACTTGAGTTTGACCTGATTGTGACCTACATATGGTGTATCTGATCTGTTTGGATAGCATGTAAAATAAAGCTTTTCAGTGTACCTCAGTACACGTGACAATAATAAACCGCAACCTGAGAAGTGCGAGTGATAGGTTACGACATTGATCAGGAGGAAAAGGTGGGTTTAGGAGAGAACTTAAAGAAATTGAGGGCAAAGTGGGACCATTAAATATGACAAATAAGATTAAGGAGAATCCAAAGGCATTGTGAACGTATCTCAAAAGGATATGTGTAGGAAGGAACTGCAGATGTTGGTTTATACGACCAGAAACATTACCCTTCCTTCTCTTCAGAGATGCTGCCAGTCCCCCTGAGTTACTCCAGCATTTTGTGTCTATCAGAAGGATATACCTGGCTATGTGCGGAACCAGGGGATGTGGGTAAGGTCCTGAATTAATACTTTTCATTTGCATTCACCAAGGAGAAGGACATGGAATATACTGAGTTTGGAAGAGGTACCTTGATAATGTGGAGCATGTCACTATTAAGCAGGAGGAGTCATTAGATGTCATGGAACTCAGTGTATAAATCCACAGTGATTGATCTCAGGATGCGTTGGGAAGCAAGGGAGGAGATAACCCGGGATCTGATAGGGATTTTTGGCATCTTTATTAGCCACAGATGAGGTACCATAAGAATGGAGGATAGCTAATACTTTTCCTTTATTTCAGAAGGGCAGCAAAGACAAGCCAGGTCACTGCAGCCAGTGAGTCTTAGGTCGATGGGAGAAATTATTGGAGAAAATTCAAAGGGATTGGATTTATGTACTTTTTTAAAAAGTGGGTACTGGTCATGGATAGTCAGCATGGCTTTAAGCGGGAGAAATCCTGCATCACTACTGAGTTTTTTGAGGAGGTAGACAAGAAGCAAGCACAGCAGCAGATTGTCTACATGGACTTCACCAAGACATTTGACAAGGTCTTGCATGGTATGCTGGTCAAGAAAGTTAAGGCATAGGGGATTCAAGATGAGCTGGGTAACTGTATCTAAAATTGGCTTGGTGATAGGAGGCAGAGGATAATGGCAGAAGACTGCTTTTCTGAATGCATATTCTCTTTTAATTTTGTGCACCTATGTCATATTTCCCCTCAGCGTCCTCTGCTCCAAGAAAAACAAATCCAGCTTACCCAGTCTTGCCTTGTAATTGAAATTAAAACATTCCTTCATGCACAGGCTATATAGCAGGAGTGTGATAGAATAATTTCAATGTCCGTGGATGAGTGCAATTCCAATTATGCTCAAGAAGCTCAAGTGCATCCATTTGGTACACAATGATTACACAAAATACCATTGCAAGATGCGTTGGTGCAACTTCCCAATGCTTCTTAAGAGGTGCCACTCAAACCTCCAGTAGTCTGGCATGAAAAGAATAGCAGGTACATTGGAAATATATAATGTTCAAGTTTCGATTCTAGGTACCATCCTGAAACAATATTTACACAATCTGACAGCATTCTGAAAGTGCCATCAAGAAGCCCCAGCAATTTGTAATATACAGTAATTTGTAGTCGACCTAATAATGCGCATATCCAGCAGAAATATATAGTACACAAAAATGCTGGAGAAACTGCTTGGGTCCTTGAATGGAGTCGAGGGAGGAGGTAAAGCGACAATGGAATCGAGCGGGGAGGTAAAATGACATACAAGAAGTAAGACACATACAAGAAGTAAGAAGTAAGAGAGAATACATGAGGTAAAGAAGATACAAGGATCCAAGCAGACGTTCCAGGTGCGACAGAGGTTCACCTGCACCTCCTCCAACCTCATCTATTGCATCCGCTGCACTAGATGTCAGCTGATCTACATCGGGGAGTGCAAGCAGAGGCTTGGCGATCGTTTTGCCAAACACCTCCGCTCGGTCCGCATTAACCAATCTGACCTCCCGGTGGCTGAGCACTTCAACTACCCCTCCCATTCCGTATCCGACCTCTCTGTCCTGGGTCTCCTCCATGGCCAGAGCGAGCACCACCGGAAATTGGAGGAACAGCACCTCATATTCCGCTTGGGGAGTCTGCATCCTGGTGGCATGAACATTGAATTCTCCCAATTTTGTTAGCCCTTGCTGTCTTCTCCCCTTCCTATCTCTCCCTCAGCCCTCGGACTCCTTCTCCTCCTTTTTCCTTTCTTCCGTCTGAAGAAGGGTTTGGGCCTGAAACATTGTCTATTTCCTTCACTCCATAGATGCTGCCTCACCCGCTGAGTATCTCCGGCATTTTTGTGCACCTTCGATTTTCCAGCATCTGCACCTTCATAAACAGCAGAAATATATTATGTGCATTGTTTATCCTATGTGCAACATATGGTTTAACTGACCAAAGATTAAAGAATTTGAGTTCTGGTTAAATATTTTGCTTGGGATAATATAAATTATTTAATTTTAATAAAATAACAAACACCTAAGTTTTAGAATGCATTTTTGCAAAAATGCATTTTAATACATTGTCAACAAAATTAAAAATGTCAGGGTGAATGCTAGAGAAGGTGAACTTTAACTTATTTGCCTAATCAAAAAACAAAACTACATCAGGGTTTGACTTTTGAAGGATCATAATTCACAATTAGAATATCAACAAAATCTAATTATACCACTTACCACTTTTACTGCATACTGTGCCATGGCTTGTAAATGTCTTGCAGAAGTTCCACTTACAACAATAAAATAATCAGCATACTTTATTTCTGTAGGAAGTTTGATAACGCATATTTCGTTGGCATTTTCTTGGCGTAACAAAGCCACCAAAACATCAATGTTAAACACTGGCTGGTAAATAGAACCTAATAGAAAGCAGAGTATATTCTTAGAAACATTACTTGAAAATAGCTCAGGAAACTTTTGTCTAATGTACAGTGCATTCAGGAATTATTCAGACCCCTTCACTTTTTCCACATTTTGTTACGTTACAGCCTTATTCTAAAATGGATTAAATTCTTTTTTTTTTATCATCAAACTACACACAATACCTCATAATAAAAAAGTGAAGACAGATGTTTAGAAATGTTTGCAATTATAAAGATTTAACTGAAATATCACATTTACAAATGTATTCCGACCCTTTGCTATGACACTCAAAATTGATCCTCGTTGCATCCTGTTTCCATTGATTGTCCTTGAGATGTTTCTACTTGATTGGAGTCTACCAGTGGTAAATTAAATTGATTGGACATGATTTGGAAAGTCACACACCTGTGTATACAAGGTCTCGCAGTTGAGTGCATGCCAGAGCAAAAACCAAGCCATGAAGACGAAGGAATTGTCTGTAGACCTCCGATACAGGATTGTGTCGAGACACAGACCTGAAGAAGGGTATAAAACAATTTCTGCAGCATTGCAAGTCCCGAAGAGCACAGTGGCCTCCGTCATTCATAAATTGAAGAACTTTGAAACCATCAGGACTCTTCATAGAGCTGGCCGCCCGGCCAAACTGAGCAATTGGGGGAAAAGGGCCTTGGTCAGGGAGGTGACCAAGATCCCGATGGTCACTCTGACAGAGCTCCAGAGTTCCTCTGTGGAGATGGGAGAAACTTCCAGAAGGACAACTATATCTGCAGCACTCCACCAATCAGGCCTTTATATTAAGAGTGCCCAGACGGAAGCCACTCTTCAGTAAAAGGCACATGACAGCACGCTTGGAGTTTGCCAAAAGGCACCAAAACCATATTCTCTGGTCTGATGAAACCATAATTGAATTGTTTGGCCAGAATGCCAAGTGTCATGTCTGGAGGAAACCAGGCACCGTTCATCACCTGGCCAATACCTTACCTACGGTGAAACATGGTGGTGGCAGCATCATGCTATGGGGATGTTTTTCAGTGGCAAGAACTAGGAGACTAGTCAGGATCGAGGGAAAGATGAACGGAGCAAAGTACAGAGAGATCCTTGATGAAAGTCTGCTCCAGAGCGTTCAGGCCTCAGACTGGGGCGGATGTTCACCTTGCAAAAGGACCCTAGGCACACAGCCAAAACAACACAGGAGTGGCTTCGTGACAAGTCTGTGCATGTCCTTGAGTGGCCTAGCCCGAGCCCGGACTTGACCCCGATCGAATATTTCTGGTGGGACCTGAAAATAGCTGTGCATCGACGCTCCCCATCCAACCTGACAGAGCTTGAGAGGATCTGCAGAGAAGAATGGGAAAAATGACCCAAATACAGGTGTGCCACGCTTATTAACTTACTTTTGATGAAATTCAGCGAGCAAACGCGATAATTCACGATATTTTGGACCTTTAAAACTCCACGGCAAATGTCTGCTGTTCACTTCCGCTGTTTTCCACCTTCAGTTCCCTTTTGTAATTACCTTGCTTTCTATCTTTTTTTTTTGCCTGAAAATTTAGGTCGCTGTGCTTCACGGTCACCCCGACTAGCACAGAAAATTTCAGCTCAAAAGTCGGCCGTTTTCCATGTTTTTAACGGGTGTGAAAGTGCGTGTTTCCCCATTCACTAACATGTACCGATGTGACATATGTCCTCCAGTTAAAATTTTCGGTTACGTGAGGGGGGGATCTACGCTCATTTGACATTTGGTGAACTCACCCTATACTGTTATCAACCATCTGATCTGTTATCAACCATCCAGCAATGGCCTGTTGTGTAGGAAGGAACTGCAGGTGCTGGTTTAAAGACCCTTCTTCAATGTGTCAGCCTACTGTGTGCCCCACATTTTCTTATCGTTGCTTTTTGAATATCTCCCATTCATTTCTCCTGTGCCGTCTATATCTTTCGTCCCTCTCTCTCCCGAGTCTGAAGAAGGGTCTCGACCCGAAACATCACCCATTCCTTCTGTCCAGAGATGCTGCTTGAGTTACACCAGCATTGTGTGTCTATCTTCCCAAATATTAAACTGAGACTGCATGTCAGATGGAGGTAGAAAGATTCCGAAGCGGAGGATTACCACTGGTGTTCAACAACTATGTATCCCTATTTATTCCAAATCTATCAATCCAGACATTAACTTCTCCAGTTGGGGCATCACTTACGCAGCACATACCGAAGTGCAATACCTCACACACTTAACAAGATGCCATGTTACCGTGCTGTTCTGCGCGTTAGTATTTGGTTGCACCCTGACCCTGCGATGTACCTGGTTCCTCCGCCGTGCACCTCTCCATATGCTCGCTGCTGCAGTCCCGGGAACCGCGGAGCCTGAGCCCGGGAGCGTGGTCGCCTCGCGCTGCCCGAGCCCGGGGATCTGGGCAGAGCAGCGCGCGCTGACCGGGCTCTCGAGCCGCCCGCAGCACGTTCCGGGCACCGCAGCCAGCGAGCGCTGCAAGAGCAGCGACCACCTTCATCATCGCCTGTAAACCACCCACCAGCACCAGGCCGGCCCAGGGGAAATCGCACTACACCAACGATCCTATAGCGGAGCTATAAGATCTTTGCACTGCACTGCAGGAAAGACACGGACGGAAATACCACACAAGCTTCAACCCGACAGCCAAGCACTGCGATTACTAACAGTTCCGGCTTCAAACGAACAGAATTGCGACTTCGAAAAGAGGCGGACACATGACAAGAAAACCTGGCGCGAGATGGAAATTCATTCAATTATATTTCTCAAAGGAAAATAAGAAATATAAATCAAAGATCTTATAGCGGAGCAAGATAGGCTACTCCTGCTAAATGCAATGGGCTGACGTGTAGTAGCTATGGAGGGGATCCTGGGCATTTTTCCCCGCCCATTTTAGTAACCTGAGCCTACCTGACCCGACCCGACTCGCAGTGTAATCAATGTTGCGGGGCAACAGTTTGTGTGGGTCAGATTCATAAATCTGTCAGTACAAACTTCTTGTCATGAATAAAATTTGACTCTGGTAATTGTCTTTTTTAATGTTTTTTAAATCATTTCTTTTTAAATGGCTCACAAGCAGTGTTTGAGTTGATTTTGTAGTAACCGGAACCGACCCGACTCGCAGGGTGATTGACAGGGGGGGACTTTTTGTGTGTGATATAGGGTTAGATTCATAATTCTGTTAGTTCATAATTCTGTTAATTCTTGTTAAAGAATAAAATGTTTATAAACACACATACATGAACATTATATAAATGTATATAATCATATAACACACACAATTATATTTCTTCTGATCCAATAATGAACTTTATTTCAGACTAGACAAGGGACATTAAATAAGAAACATTGTAAATAAGAAACATTGTAAACCTCCCCGCAACTTCACACACACTGGGCCTTATCCCCTCTCCCCGCTGCGGATCCAATCTTTGGCCGGAAGCAAGATGGCGGAGGCAGGTTGCTAAAATGAGTGATATAATCGCCCATGAATCCGCCCATGAGCGTACTACACGTTTGCGTGAGAGTAACCCATCTTGCTTTGCTATAAGATCTTTGATATAAACAACGTGCCTGGAGAACATGAAACTAACTTTAGAGTTGTGATGGAAACGGGTGATTATGGTGGGACAGGAGCTTGGTACAGGGTTGTGGGGGGGCAACCGCAAGAAATGCAACACCTGTCCCTTCACCTCCCCCCTCGACTCCATTCAAGGACCCAAGCAGTCGTTCCAGGTGCGACAAAGGTTCACCTGTGTCTCCTCCAACCTCATCTACTGCATCCGCTGCTCTAGATGTCAGCTGATTTACATCGGGGAGACTATGCGGAGGTTGGGCGATCGTTTCGCCGAACACCTCCGCTCAGTCCGCAATAACCTACCTGAACTCCCGGTGGCTCAGCACTTCAACTCCCCCTCCCATTCCCAATCCGACCTCTCTGTCCTGGGTCTCCTCCATTGCCAGAGTGAGCAACACCGGAAATTGGAGGAATAGCACCTCATATTCCGCCTGGGTTGCTTGCGTCCGGGTGGTATGAACGTTGAATTCTCCCAGTTTTGCTAGCCCTTGCTGTTTTCTCCCCTTCCTTAACCCTCGAGCTGTCTCCTCCCATCCCCCCGCCCCCGTCCAGTTCATTTCTTCTTCTCCCAGTCCCATTGGGTAGAAGATACGGGTGCTTGAAAGTATACAACCAGACTCAGGAACAGCTTCTTCTCTCCATTATCAAGACCTGAACAATCCTTCCAAAAGCTAGTGTATAGTCTTGATTTTCCAACTACCTTGTTGCAGCATTGGAACTTTTCTCTGAAACTATTTTGCTGCAATGCTGAGGAATTATATTCAGCCCTCTGGTATTTTTCTCATGACTCTGCCTGCTGTACTTGTGTTTAGCTTGATTGTATTCATGTATAGTATTATCTGATTAGATTGGATAGCACGCAAACAAAAAAAATTCACTGTACCTCATTACACTGCTCCAAGTAAGAATTTCATTGTTCAGTTTCAGGACATATGACAATAAAACACTCTTGACTCCTACGCATGAGAATAAACGTTAGCAGTGCCACCGTGCAGGCCTCTATTACCAGAGGAATCATTGTGATGGCTGGAGATCAGGGTGGATTGTGCACAATGGAAACCATTCACAACTAATACCTTCAAAGGGGTCTTCAGAAATACAACATTATACATGGATCTCTCGGCTCAACAATGTATTCATAGTCACGAATTTGCCAAGAGTGCAGATGAATAACATTCTGCAGGACATGGTCTTATACTTCAGGATTTTCTGTGGTCATGTGGACTCTCAGCTGTCTTGCCACAGGATCTCTCCAACTTGTCGCAACAGACTTCCAACATCTCTCCCAGTTTGCTGTTCACTGCAGCACCACAGAGGCCATTCAGATACTGTGTTCACAAATAAATGATTTAATCTACCCAGGATCTGTCTGCTTGACAGGTTTTCCATCGCTGCAGACTATCATTTATTTTACACTAAAAAGGAACCTATTTTTTTTCATCATAAGGAAAGGATTTTACTCCCTGAATTTGAATCACGAGATTTCCCTCACGGGGTTAATGTCACAGTGTCAGGGCGCACACGTGACTTCTTCACCCTGGACATTTCCAGCGCTGGCACTGCCAAAGAGGAACACTTTAGTGGCTGTTCACAGCAGTGTCTTCCCCACCACATTAGCTAAGCACAGACACAATTCGAACATCACATTTACTGGAATCATAGAGGAAAGTCACATATTCTCCTGATGATGAGATTTTGTTACTTGCATCAGTATTTGAACGACACATTGAGCAGCAGCAGAGCCATCCTAAAGTGCTGCAGGCTGCATTGTCTCATAAACCAACGATAGTAGTGACTCCAGAGGAAGGAAGCCTGCAGCCTGAAGAGCCGCGGGAACGAGGAAGTAGACAGCTACTGGGGAATGTCTCCGCTCAACAATTACATTCTCAGTTCATTATTGAGTGGAGAGGGAGACATTGACTGGATCATAAGGAATTCAAAATCACAGATCCCTCTTCAAAGCCTCTTTACAATCCAAAGGTTTTCACCAACATTGTACAACATATTTCCATGGCACACCTGACAGGAGCTGCCTCTTCGCATGAATCCCAGTGAAAAGAGCTTGCACATCCACCCCAGACTCTCCAATTACCTACCCACTCCAGGGCCAATCTGCAGGAGACAAGCCATCTAACATCCAACATGTTGTGGAGATTTAGGAGGAAACTGGACACCTGAGAGAAACCCATGTGGTTGCAGGGAGATAGACACAAAATGCTGGAGTAACTCTGCAGGACAGGCAGCATCTCTGGATAGAAGGAATGGGTGACGTTTCAGGTAGCGACCCTTCTTCAGACTCCAGAGGCAGGAAGGTCTGAAGAAGGGACTCGACCCGAAACGTCACCAATTCCTCATATCCAGAGATGCTGCCTGTCCCGCAGAGCTACTCCAGCATTTTGTGTCTATTTTCAGTGTAAACCAGCATCTGAAGTTCCTTCCTACTAATGGTTACAAGGGGAATGTGCAAGCTCCACATATTCAGCACTGGTATCAAATCTGTGTCACTGGATCGTTACAATAACAATTACCTGTAGCATTTCTCTGCCACTCTTCACATTGCTGCAATACATTCATGCTGGAAAAGTGCCAAGCAAAGCCCTGTGGAAAATTGGTGCTGAGCATGTCCATAGTCCTTGATATTACACATAGGCTTTCTGACAGATTTACCAATGCTTCAGATGTTAACATCTATGCTACCTCTAAACTGAGCTACTCTTGTTGGCCTCAAACATGTACAAATCTCATCTCTAACTTACAGTCTTGGTATTAGAGCTTGTGGTACAAACATTAAATTGAGTGACAATGCATCTTCTTATTTCTCTTTTTCTTATTTCTCTCTTTTTCCTCTTATACCACCTCTAGGCCCGACTGCAAATTTTGTCTATTTGAAAGGAGAAAAGCATGTGCACAGCTGTGGTAAGGGAAGGATGGATAGTAAAAACGCTGTATCTCGAGTTTGTTTATTGAAGGAGATAATAATAATGTAAACACGAAGTGGACATGAGGAGATTGTTATAGTGTCAGCAAGCGAGAATTAAACTGTTGGGGCTGACCTTGAATCAGTTAAGGGCCTGTCCCACTTACGTGTCCTTGGCACGCAAATTACGCGACCTCGTGGTCGCGTTGAGCCGCAGTGGTCCTGGGAAGGTCGGGCGCGATTACATGTGTACGCACAGCCGTCTGGAGCGCGTGACGTCATTTGAAGATGGACACAAAGCTAGAGTAACTCAGTGGGACCGGCAGCATCTCTGGAGAGAAGCAATGGGTGACGTTTTGTGTCGAGACTTTCTTTAGTCTGAAAAGAAGGGTCTTGACCTGAAACATCATCCATTGCTTCTCTCCAGAGATGCTGCCGGTCCCGCTGAGTTACTCCTGCATTTTGTGTCTATCTTCAATTTTCTTGGCCCCGCTCTGGGAGTAGAAGTGAGGGCGGATCCGGACCGCAACGGCCGTGAGCCCCAGGCCGAGTTCGGCGATCGTTTGCCTGCTTCTGTTGCTGGTGAAGGTGAGACGTTGTGTTGCACCAGGGTCTTGGGCCTGTCTCACTTTGGCCATCAGTTCCGCGACAGGCCGTTGGCACGCGAAGATTTTGTTCACAACAAATGTCTCGCACAACTACATACCCCTCCGCTCTTCTAAGTGGGACCGGCCCCGCGCGGCCATACGATTCCCGTACGCCTCAACGCGACCACGAGGTCGCGTAATATGCGTGTCAAGGACACGTAAGTGGGACAGGCTCTTTAACTGCTGCAGTATTTTCTTGTGATCCACCTGGTGGTGCAAGGGGTAAGTCTGTCTGTCTGTGTCTTTCTGTCTATCTATTCTCTTTCTCTTCTCTTCTTTTTACATAAAACTCTGATCTTGTGCTCTTCCAGTTTGCGCGGTTCAGTGTAGACCCAGGTCCCATCTTTCTCTCCCTCATCACACCCCTCTCCCCCGCTCGCCATCTGCGGCCCTTCTACCCGTCCCCCCCGGGTCTGCCGGAGCAGATGGACCCTCACTGCCTCGGAGGAGATCTTGTCCACCAGTTCATCGTGATGAGCACCAACTCCATCCCCCCTCCTGCAGCCCAGCGAGCAGGCAGGCAGGTAGGTGGGTGGGCAAGCGGGGACGAGCCAAGCGCGGCTGAGCCGGAGTGGGCAGAGGGAGGAAGTAGCAGGTTGCAGGGTGGCCGAGCAGTTTGCGCGGAGTTTGTGTAACTCACACACACGCACACACACGATACAAACTGGTCCAATCGTCAAGTCAATGGGATCTAAACCACAGCTCACAATGAATGACCTGTGGGGGAAGGAACTGTAGATGCTGCTTTTCATAGCGTTGTTACAAAACCTACCATCAGCGGCACTGTAGATCAGCCAGTGACTCCGGAGGCTTTGTGCATGTGACTCCGGAGGCTTTGGGGGGGCGGGATTAAAATGCAGGCTTGTATTGGTTGCCGGAGAGGGATTTCCTCAGGCTGCTAGCTGATGAAGAAAAATCGTTCGGGCTTCCGTTCCCAGTGTATTTTTTTTTTTTTTTTTTTTTTTAAATTGCTGGACGATTTAATCACTGGATTGAAGTAATAAGCAACTTAGAATATAGAATAGAATAGTTTTATTGTCATTGTAACATGAACCATGTACAACGAAATTTAACGCCTCCATCGCCTTCAACATCACGGATCGCAATATCAGGACAAAACAAAAGGTATGTTGTTTATTTAACATATTATCTTGATTTTTGGTGTGGCTTCGTTCTAATCTTATGACACGAAAATGTTATTTTGGCCCTCTACGAATCAGCCGTGTCTTGCCTGTTGATATGGGCTTAACAATTATGGCAACAGCAACATTCCAATTGATCACTTTCCAGAAACATCCACTCAAGATGATCAAATTCATTATTTTGTTGCACAATCATGTCATAACATCCAAATCATCTATATTTTGTGTTATTGTCTATCCATGACAAATATTTTCATACTAAATATCCACAGTATAGTTTTAGTCAGATGTATTGTGCAAAAAATAATGATTTTGATTATCTTGAGAGAGGATGTTTCTGGATTAATTTACGGGAATTAAACATGAAATTCCTTCAATTTTTCATATAAATTCATGACAAAGTGAGATTAAAAAATGAATACCCTTTAATTGTGAAGCTATGACTGGTCCTAGACTCTCCCATTGGTGGGAGCATCCTCCAAATCCACTATCCGGCCTTTCATTATTTGTGGTATCCTTCTAAACTCCAGAGTATACAAGCCCAACCGCTCCATTCTCTCAGCATATGACAGTCCTTCCTTAAATTAGGGGACCAAAACTGCACACAATACTCCAGGTGTGGTCTCACTAGTAGTATTTCACTACTATGAAGAAATTCCAGGGTACATTGGAATATCCCAACTCCTTGTAGGTGTAATGACGGAGGCAGGCAGAAGATTAAGGACTTACCTCTCCAAAGCATCTCACCATTTGAATTTTTCCCAAGGACAGAAATCAGTCAGAATGTTGACTGTTTCTGACTTCCATGGCCATATTTGTAGTCTTCTTCCCAATCTGCAATCTAGTACAAGACAAAACCACTCCAAGGATTTTTTCATTATTTATTCTTACATTTGTATATTTGCCATTATCCGCTGCAAAATATTTGAACAGCAGCCTGAAAGATGTAAACATTGTTAGTTTACCAGGCATTTCATTGTGAAGGAAGGTAGCCTTATATACAAACGGTTAGAAAGAAATCTGTTGATTCAGCAGAAGAACTTTTCAAAACATTTCTTGTTTATGGGTATTGAACACAAGAAATATTGTGGTGTCATTGGAGATTTGGTAATTGTAAGTAAGTAAGCAAATAAGTTTATTGGCCAAGTATTCACATACAAGGAATTTGCCTTGGTGCTCCGCCCACAAGTAACAACATGACATGGTGACAGTTACGAATGACTCAATAAACACTAACCATTAATAATAAAACATTCATGATAAAACACCATTGATCAAGCATGTGAACCAACAAAATACCAGATCAAAGGGAGGCTACAGATTTTTTGTTATCGAGTAGAGCTAATACTCGTGGATAAAAATTGCAATCCATTTCTAACAATTATAACTAATAAAACAGAACTGTCATTTTACCAACTATGTTACTAAGTAAAATCTTACTTTGTGGCAGAATGGAGTAAATTTTACTATTTCTTAAAGAGAAAAATAAGAGAAAAATACAGTCAAAATAAAAAGTTGAACATTGATCAAATATTTGTAAATGCAGATAGTTGTCTACCTTTAGGCAGTGGAAGCAGGCAGACAATTGGATTTCAAGCATCTACTCTTAAGGAGGAGATAGTAATGCAGCACAATGTTAATATATTCAAATGTTGCTTAAGCAATATGAATAACCAAACACAAAGCAGATTATTGTGAAGCATCCATCCTAAATCAGCCGATGACTAGACTAATGCAGTTTTTTTCAACAGTGGGCTCTTCTCATCATTCACAAAGAAGAGCGTGGTATTCTGTGTACTGAAGTGCACACTAGCATTGCTACTGTTCACCACCAGTTGTTTACTTCTGCTCTTAACTTGTTGACCAATCTGTGTATATTCTTTGTAACGCCTTTAAAAACAAATTTCACCTTTTAGTAAATCACATATTGAAACAGCCCTCACTTCAAAATATCTCCAATCCCACCACCAAATAAATCTCTCACAATGTAATTTCTGGAGTTTTAATATATAATAAAATTTTAAGAATAGTTCGAGCTTGTATCATGGAAGATTAAAAGATTTCAAACCATTTATTTTTATTCATTATCATGAATGACATTGTCAGAAATATATATACAGTGTATTTACATTTTAAAAGTTGATAAGTTTAAAGTAGATATTTTTTAAAGATTTCAAGTACTTGGATAGGTTTATATTTTAATAGTTTTTATGATCTAAATTTATTTTCTAAACTAATACTCCCCCTCACATTACCAGGAAGCATTATTTCCACACGATGAAAAGGCAAATTACAGAAATTAGGATATTAAATCTCCCAAATACTGGAAATGAGAGATAGTAAAATAATCATATTGATGAATTAACATTATTTCCATGTTTCCTATGTAATGGTTCCTGTTTATTGAAGACATTTGAACATTAATGCTTGAATTTGGCACCAGGTCAGTATTTTGGGATGAACATCAGCCTAGTTGCTGGATCCATCCATTAGATCTCAGAGGCTTCAACATTTGGCAGCACTGGAGCTGGAATAATGGCACTTAATTCAGTGAGAAAAAAGGAGATCCACAGCCTAGTGAAAGGAAAATCTTTCACCAGCCTCAACGTCTCAAAATAAAAACAGCTTAAAGTTTGTTTCCATATAATTGATTTGAGTTTCTGTGTGTGTAATTACTTTTTTTTGGAGGGGGGTGGTTAGTGTTATTTGTGGAGCCTAATTTGGGATTCTTGCCATCCCACTGCTATGAAGAAATTCCAGGGAACACTGCAATGTCCGTAAAGGGCACAAAGTGCTGAAGTAACAGGCTGTAGAAGGGTTTCAACCCGAAAGGCTACCTTATCCATGTTCTCCAGAGATGCTGCCTGACTCGCTGAGTTACTCCAGCACTTTGTATAAACCAGCATCTGCGGTTCCATGTTTCTACATACTGGAATATCCCAACTAGACATTGCACTTTGTAGTTGTAATGACGGACACAGCCAGAAGATTAAGCACCTGCCACTCATATGCATCTCCCCATTCACGTTTTACCATGGGTAGAAATTAATTAGAACTCTGCGTGGCAAGATTTCAGTTCCGTATTTTGGCCCTCACAATAAATTAATTCCATCTAAACATCAGCACTGAATTTTAGGAAATAAAGCAAACTCAGTCCAGCAACGTACTGATGTGGAGATGCATATAATATGGCACCAGAGACAGGCGACTTTTTGATTGCTCATCTCAAAAGACCATCTGTTATCAGACATTACAACCACTCCATTATTTTAAATCTTTATTTCAACAGCAACATTTCTCACACTAACTACGGTCTTCTGTCTGACATGTTCATTCTCTGACTCCCAGGGCCAATCACCCTACCAGAACGATTCCTGGACCCACGAGGATCCATCCAGCAAGGCCTACTGTGACCAATGAGACCTGTGGCTTACCGACATATCAGAGCCTCCAACCAACTATACAAATGCCCTGCCCCTCCTCTACCCCCCCCCCCCCCCCCCCGTACACGTGAAACTGAACAACCTTATCTATAGAAATAAGAAATTATGTACACAATTAGTTTGAATTCTCCAATAAACTAGTTGGCATAAAGATTTTCAGAAAAATGCAAGACTTTGTCCAGCTTTGAGTCTAACCATTTATTTTCTTGATTATTATTCCAAACTTACTTGTAAAGGAAACTGGCCACACCAATAATAAGAACCAATACGCAAGTGCCAAATATTAAGACACCTTGCATACCTGTACCAATCCTGCTGGAATCTGTAAATAAAATTGAACATTTAAGTTAAAACTGAGCCATTAGCAAGAATCTATTTTTGAATAACAAACTGCAGATTTGGATTTTGGTGTTAATCGTCAACTGGCCAGTGTGTAGCACGTATAAAAGAAGAGATGTTTAGATAGACATTGGTGTTTGGGTTGTGTACTGCACATTGCAATTAGTGTATTCAATTAGACTCAAGCAACTGCAGATGCTGGTTTGCAAATAAAAATAGTGTTGGAGTATCTCAGCTAATAAGGCAGTATCTTCGGAAAACACGGATACGTGACATTTCAGGTTGTGACATTCCCTATCCATGTCTACCAGAGAGGTTGCCTGACCAACTGAGATATTCCAACATTTTGGTTTTATTTTTAGTGTATTCAATTGATTGATTAATTGAAAGATACAGCATGGAAATGGGCCCTTCTGCCCACCAAATCCACCCTGATTATCAATCACCCGTTCATACTGGCTCTATATTATCCCACTGTCATATCCACTCCCTACACACTTGGGACCATTGTCAGATTCAATCAACCTTCAAAAGAAATTCTAGTAGTTTTTACAAGTTGCTTTTTTTTTAGATTTTACTAAGAGCAAAATTATCATTTCTTGCCTCCCAACCAGAGCAAAAGTCTCCCTTTGTGAGAATGTGATGTGAGAAATGAGAGCAGATATATGGGAAGTGAAATATTGGGTCTGAGAGTATTGTCACATTAAATATGAATGACTTCAACCAGGTGAAGAAGTGTGGTGATGAAAGGGGATTGGTTGGGTCTCTGTTGTTGGAAGAAAAAACATACCCTTAGGATATCCTGGTGTGGAATGGACATGTAGGAGGATTGAACATTCAGTGTAGGTAAGAGCTCTCACTATTTCAACTGTGATGAAGAACCCTGAAATATTGACTGCTTCTCTCCTCATTCATATTGGCTGACCTGTCGAGTGCTTACAACATTCTATTTTCTTGTTGTTTTCAGCATCTGCAGATTTTTTGATCCACTGAAAAAAGATGGTTGTGCTTACCTCCAATGGATACAAGGGTACTAACAACAGCTAAACTGGTACTATCCTTCAACGTGATGTTCACACAATAGATACCAGATGCATTGAAGCTTCTGCGAAAGGTCAGGTTGCAAGTGTCAGCAGCCACCACAGGATCACAAATGATGCTCTTCGGCACCATGCAGGTAGGATCCGCAATCATAGTGCAGACATCAGTAGGTATACTGGAAGGCACAAAACATTCATAGGCAATAGGCTTTAAATGATATGTGGAGGCAGAAGAGTAAGTTTAAATGAAAATCTTGAAATTTAGGGGAAATTATGGTTGTAGAGCCATGGTTGTCTTTGTTTTCCTTTTTTTACCTCTTATTCATCATTCAAAATGTGAGGAAGGACATTATTGCCATAGAGGGAGTGCAGAGACGGTTCACCAGACTGATTCCTGGGATGTCAGGACTGTCTTATGAAGAAAGACTGGATAGACTTGGTTTATACTCTCTAGAATTTAGAAGATTGAGAGGGGATCTTATAGAAACTTACAAAATTCTTAAGGGGTTGGACAGGCTAGATGCAGGAAGATTGTTCCCGATGTTGGGGAAGTCCAGGACAAGGGGTCACAGCTTAAGGATAAAGGGGAAATCCTTTAAAACCGAGATGAGAAGAACTTTTTTCACGCAGAGAGTGGTGAATCTCTGGAACTCTCTGCCACAGAGGGTAGTTGAGGCCAGTTCATTGCTATATTTAAGAGGGAGTTAGATGTGGCCCTTGTGGCTAAGGGGATCAGGGGGTATGGAGAGAAGGCAGGTACGGGATACTGAGTTGGATGATCAGCCATGATCATATTGAATGGCGGTGCAGGCTCGAAGGGCCGAATGGCCTACTCCTGCACCTAATTTCTATGTTTCTATGTTTCTATGTAAAATATGCAAATATTTTCAGCCAAATTTCAAAGTTCTCCTCAATTAATTCCACCAGAAATTCTATGAGATCCTTTTATCAGGATGTGTCAGGGGTTATGGGGAGAAGGCAGGAGAACGGGGTTAGGAGCGAGAAATAGATCAGCCATGATTGAATGGCAGCGTAGACTTGATGGGCCGAATTGCCTAATTCTGTTCCTATCATTTATGACCTTATAAACCTGACATAAATACATATGGATTTCCTAACTCGAATGCACTTAACATTATTATCCTAATATTGTTCTATGTGGTCAATATTCTATCGTGAGATTTGCCAAGGTGAATCAAATTCATGTAATGTCCACGACCTAAAACATCAACTCTCCAATTGTAATGCCTGACCTGCTGAGTATTTCTAACATTCTATGTTTTTATTTCACATATTTAGTTCCTCGTTTTCTTTGTGCTGTTTATTTATTCTCAATAAATTATCGAATGGGGTGCAGAGTTGTGTCTGGCCTGTTAAGGAGCATCCCACCTTTCTGGAAGCCAAGCATCGCAATTAAATAGGAATCCTAAAAAATAAATATTGCATGCTGTGAAAAACTGAAAAACACTACACAGCACACACTTCCAGTCCACAGAAAATCTCTCCTGATCAATTTCTAGCCCTTTATCCCAGTGTAACTAACAGTCAAGGCGATGGCCTTAATTAGAAAGCAATTTTGCCTGAAAATGAAAATTATTTCACCTGAGTGGTTGTAATTTAGATCCAGGAGCTCTGTTTACTTAATTCAAGACCTGAGATTAGTAAATTCTTGATATGATTAGTTAGCCATCAGCTAATTGAATGACAGAGAAGGCAATTTAGAGCATCTAGTTTTCTTGTATTATTATAGAGCAAGCACCATACCTGCCCTTACAAGTGACCACAAAATCCATCACGGAGTTCTGTTGAAAGTCTGTAGAGATTTGAATGTTGGTCATCCCCGCAATGCTGTCTGCACCAATTCCATCTAACAAAGAACAATTGTATATTTCACATTTACGGTAATTGTAACATTCTAGTGACATTTGTACCCATAAGCTAATACATCGTATGTAATACATTAATAATTCAGCCCACCTAGATATTACTATAATAAACTGTGATTATGTAGATTTTTTCTGAGTGAAGTATCTTTTTATGAATGATCCACAGCAACACACATAGTGAAACATAGAAACATAGAAACATAGAAATTAGGTGCAGGAGTAGGCCATTCGGCCCTTCGAGCCTGCACCGCCATTTAATATGATCATGGCTGATCATCCAACTCAGTATCCCGTACCTGCCTTTTCTCCATACCCTCTGATCCCCTTGGCCACAAGGGCCACATCTAACTCCCTCTTAAATATAGCCAATGAACTGGCCTCAACTACCCTCTGTGGCAGGGAGTTCCAGAGATTCACCACTCTCTGTGTGAAAAAAGTTCTCCTCATCTCGGTTTTAAAGGATTTCCCCCTTATCCTTAAGCTGTGACCCCTTGTCCTGGACTTCCCCAACATCGGAAACAATCTTCCTGCATCTAGCCTGTCCAACCCCTTAAGAATTTTGTAAGTTTCTATAAGATCCCCTCTCAATCTCCTAAACTCTAGAGAGTATAAACCAAGTCTATCCAGTCTTTCTTCATAAGACAGTCCTGACATCCCAGGAATCAGTCTGGTGAACCTTCTCTGCACTCCCTCTATGGCAATAATGTCCTTCCTCAGATTTCGAGACCAAAACTGCACGCAATACTCCAGGTGTGGTCTCACCAAGACCCTATACAACTGCAGTAGAACCTCCCTGCTCCTATACTCAAATCCTCTTGCTATGAAAGCCAACATGCCATTCGCTTTCTTTACTGCCTGCTGCACCTGCATGCCTACCTTCAATGACTGGTGTACCATGACACCCAGGTCTCGCTGCATCTCCCCCTTTCCCAATCGGCCACCGTTTAGATAATAATCTGCTTTCCCGTTTTTGCCACCAAAATGGATAACCTCACATTTATCCACATTAAACTGCATCTGCCAAACATTTGCCCACTCACCCAGCCTATCCAAGTCACCTTGCAGTCTCCTAGCATCCTCCTCACACCTAACACTGCCCCCCAGCTTAGTGTCATCCGCAAACTTGGAGATATTGCCTTCAATTCCCTCATCCAGATCATTAATATATATTGTAAATAGCTGGGGTCCCAGTACTGAGCCTTGCGGTACCCCACTAGTCACTGCCTGCCATTGTGAAAAGGACCCGTTTACTCCTACTCTTTGCTTCCTGTTTGCCAGCCAGTTCTCTATCCACATCAATACTGAACCCCCAATGCCATGTGCTTTAAGTTTGTATACTAATCTCTTATGTGGGACCTTGTCGAAAGCCTTCTGGAAGTCCAGATACACCACATCCACTGGTTCTCCCCTATCCACGCTACTAGTTACATCCTCGAAAAATTCTATAAGATTCGTCAGACATGATTTACCTTTCGTAAATCCATGCTGACTTTGTCCAATGATTTCACCACTTTCTAAATGTGCTGCTATCCCATCTTTAATAACTGACTCTAGCAGTTTCCCCACTACCGATGTTAGGCTAACTGGTCTGTAATTCCCCGTTTTCTCTCTCCCTCCCTTCTTAAAAAGTGGGGTTACGTTTGCTACCCGCCAATCCTCTGGAACTACTCCAGAATCTAAGGAGTTTTGAAAGATTATTACTAATGCATCAACTATTTCTGGAGCTACTTCCTTAAGTACTCTGGGATGCAGCCTATCTGGCCCTGGGGATTTATCGGCCTTTAATCCATTCAATTTACCCAACACCACTTCCCGACTAACCTGGATTTCACTCAATTCCTCCACCTCCTTTGACCCGCGGGCCCCTGCTATTTCCGGCAGATCATTTATGTCTTCCTTAGTGAAGACGGAACCAAAGTAGTTATTCAATTGGTCCGCCATATCCTGGTTCCCCATGATCAACTCACCTGTTTCTGACTGCAAGGGACCTACATTTGTTTTAACTAATCTCTTTCTTTTCACATATCTATAAAAACTTTTGCAGTCAGATTTTATGTTCACTGCCAGTTTTCTTTCATAATCCATTTTTCCTTTTCTAATTAAGCCCTTCGTCCTCCTCTGCTGGTCTCTGAATTTCTCCCAGTCCTCCGGTATGCTGCTTTTTCTGGCTAGTTTGTACGCATCATCCTTTGCTTTGATACTATCCCTGATTTCCCTTGTTATCCATGGATGCACTACCTTCCCTGATTTATTCTTTTGCCAAACTGGGATGAACAATTTTTGTAGTTCATCCATGCAGTCTTTAAATGCCTTCCATTGCATATCCACCGTCAACCCTTTTAGAATTAATTGCCAGTCAATCTTGGCCAATTCACGTCTCATACCCTCAAAGTTACCTTTCTTTAAGTTCAAAACCATTGTTTCTGAATTAACAATGTCACTCTCCATCCTAATGAAGAACTCAACCATATTATGGTCACTCTTGCCCAAGGGGCCACGCACAACAAGACTACTAACTAACCCTTCCTCATTACTCAATACCCAGTCTAAAATAGCCAGCTCTCTCGTTGGTTCCTCTACATGTTGGTTTAGATAACTATCCCGCATACATTCCAAGAAATCCTCTTCCTCAGCACCCCTGCCAGTTTGATTCACCCAATCTATATGTAGATTGAAGTCACCCATTATAACTGCTTTGCCTTTGTCGCAAGCATTTCTAATTTTCTGTTTGATGCCATCCCCAACTTCACTACTACTGTTAGGTGGCCTGTACACAACACCCACCAGCGTTTTCTGCCGCTTATTGTTTCGCAGCTCTACCCATACCGATTCCACATCCTCCAAACTAATGTCCTTCCTTTCCATTGCATTGCGAAGATCTATCTTTATTCCACAGGTAAAAAGGAACATTCCAACAGCCAGCCATTCTCATCTATCTCCGCTGGCTTGTGAGGGAGAGAGCGAGCAGGCTGACCTTGTCAGTGTAAAGCTGTGTAGTACCGTAATACCATGTAAAGGGTGGCATAGTGGAGTGGAGATTATAAACGGCATGAATTAATAAGGGTTAATCTAGTAGGTTGAGCAGATTAAGGTTATACAAGATTATTGACACCTATAACAATAAAAGGTTTTAATACTCTCTCTGATCATTCAACGGGGTTATTATGAGGAACACATTCTCTCCTGGCCTCACTTATTCATCAAAACATGCTTTCTGGCTCCCCACGAGCCTTGATCATATGGATTTTTTGTCCTCTGTACCAATTATGTGGCAAGTCTGTTAATTGGATCTAACAATTTGGCAGAGCTTTCTTCCAGCTGAATTTCCTTCCTGATGCTAATACCCATCCATTATCCGGACATGGGACCAGAATTATTCACCCACATCAAGAAACTCAACCAATTTCTCACGTAGTTCTTTGGCCATTTTATTTACCCACAACTGTAACATTTGTTTCAAAGGAGCCATATCTGTAGAGGTTACAGCCAAAAGAAGAAGCCTCTCTTTTCACCAGCTGCAGTGGACTGTTTGTACCATTGGTTGTTGAGGAACCTGGGGAGGAAATAATGATTGTAAACATTGCATTTGAAGGATATTTAAAAAAATAATTGTTCATCTTGGCTATGGAAATCTTATCAGTGAGATTTTAATTCCTTCTGCCTGTACAAATTTGGGAATTTGTCAAGTTTAAAATATGTGATGGACATGGTAATACAACTGATGATTACACTGTAAATAGTAGAGCCTTGGAGAGTGTTACAGAACAGAGAGATCTGGGAGTATAGGCGCATCTATATACTTATAAAACTCTCATCTTGTCCTCTTCCGATTTGCGTTGTTTTAAAATTTGCGCGAAACGATTCCCCATAGCGCTATGATTTTTCGCCACCTTACTCGCCATTTTCCAGTGCTGCTAGTGCATCAAGTTTTATTCCGATCGGTGAAATATTACAAAAGTTATTGGTCTGTTATTCGCCGGGACAGAGCCACTGAGTGCGACAGGCGCCGGGTCTTGGAGCCGGTGAGTGAGTCCGGAGCCGGGTCCTACAGCCGGTTAGTGCGGTCGGACCTGAGAGCCTACACTCCCTCCCCCCCCCCCCCCACACCTTCCCACATACACACCCTCCCACATACACACCCTCCCACATACACACCCTCCCACATACACACCCTCCCCAACCCCCTCCCTCACACACATCCCCTCCCTCACACACCCTCCCCCACCCCCCTTTTATTATCTTTATTCAAAGATAATAAAATACAACTTACCATTTGTGGGACTAGTAGCAGGGCTCAAAGTAGTTGCAGAGCTCCATTCAGCAGTGGTGCTTGATTCAATTGTGGTGGTCAGTTCAGGTGTAGACGATGGTTCAGTTGTGGTGGTCAATTTCATTATAGTGGTTGTTTCAGGGGTAGTGGACAGTTCGGTCATGGTTGTAAATTTTGTTGTGGTTGGTTGAGTTGTGGTAGTGATTGTTTTGGTTGTAGTGGGCAGTTTAGGTGTAGTAGTTGGCATAATTGCAGTTGTTGGTTCAGTTGTGGGGGTCTGTTCAGTTCTGGTTGTTGGTTCAGTGAAGGGACTCGGTGTAGTTGGTATAGAATTGCAGGGAACAGGGATGATTGCTTTGACAATCAACTTGGGGTTGAAATGCCCTGTCTTAGTATAGTTGTGAATAACTGTTGGGTTTTTGGATAATGTTTCAGGCCCATCACCAAACTTCCAACTGTAGGAGATGGCAGCATTTTTCAAATAATTGCTGGGATCATTGATTTTAACATCAAAGATGACATTTAAATCCTTAATGTAAACATTATCAGTGGTACTACGCTTGTCTTTTTGTGAAATCTGCACATAAATTGGAAGGCGATCTGTAAAAGGGAATCACAATATATAAATATTAAGATTAATGAAAATATTTGTTTTGTGACAAATAACTATATTCAGGGTGATTCCATCTGGCTGTGAATAATAATTTTACTTCGGAGTCACGTGAGTGATTCCGTGAAGAACCCAGCTCTACTGCGCATGCGGCATTACGCACAGCTGTGCAGAACGCGGCCAGCGGGAGTCGGGCAGCTCCCGCATCCAAGGACGAGAGGTAAGTACTTACCTTAATCGGGCCTTGTGGTTTTTTGCTCCAGGGGGAGCAAAGTAGAGAGGCATGGTGAGCGGCCCCGTTTCGACTCCAGCGTGGAGCCGACAGTGGACGGGGAAAAGGCGCTACCCGGACCGCAAACGCTGCGGACCGCTGCAAGGAGCTGCGCTAATGCTGGTCCGCTGAACAGCTGTTTGGTAACAGCAGCGGCCCGGCGGGAAGTTTTAAAAAACTCGACCGGCAGCCCTGCAGACTCCTGACAAAGAGAATCGCCGCCCGGGAACCGCCACAATGCCGCCTGGAAAACGGCAGGCAGCCTCTACATACAGGTAAGATAAAAATCTTCCCAATTCAACAGGTTCTACAGGAGCCAACTTCCTCCAAAACTGGAACAGGTTGGAGACAGCGAAAATAAGTATGTCTGTCTCCCCAAGCCAGAGGAGGTCATGGAGTTCACCTCCAGGAATAAAGGGGCACTGGCTGAATGCCAAGGGAGCTGACTCCTACCCCAGTGCTATTGCACTAGCCATCTCCCTTGTCGAGGGATTGATGCAACAGCGGAGTTTGAGCTATGCCTCCTCCAATTTATAGCACACCCTTTTGCTCCCTCTTTTGAGGCTAGCTAAGGAGGCCAGGGCTGGGCTGGCTTAAACGCTGGGCAGGCGGACGAGAACAGCAGTATGCCAGGGGAGCAGGATCAGGAAGAGCTACTGGGTGTCGTGGGCCACTACATGGCTCCTCCACGCGACCATCTTCCCAACAAAAGCCCTGCAGGAGCAGGCCTTTCCAGAGGCAAATCCGCAGGCAGCTGGGTCAGCAGACTCGCAGACAAGCAGCGAATTCTACAGAAGGGTCAAGATGTTACCGCCTTTGCTCGCCTTTTCCACGGATTATACTCTCCCAGGATGAGACTATCCCATTGCACTACCAGGGTGCTGACGCCTAAGATGTTCCCAAATTTGGGATACTCGACTGAACAATGGTGCATATAGACCTGCCCGCAACCCCAAATATATGGGGCTATGCAAACCGCTGCTGCGGGACGAGAGGCAGCTAAACCTGTGCGCCTCATGAAGGCAGGCCATGGAACGAGCAGGACATCGCATCCAACACCCAGCTGGCAGCACCCCTCGGCATCCACCAGCGATATCAAACAAGGACTGGTGAAAGCCTGGCGACCGCTTCACATTACCCCCAAAGTTCTTTTTAGACGGGGCCCAGAGCGGAGCCGTGGGAAGATGCGCCGCCCCACCGACAGCACCAGCATACCAGCAAACTACGCCTTCATGAAAAAACAACAAACATGGAGGTAGGTAGTCTGGTTCCTCCCAGTTTACACTAAACAAGGGTGTTCTACTAACTGCGTGGGGGGGCATTTACACTTGTGGATAAAGCATGGGATGCTGTCACAAATAACTAAAATATACTCAACAGTCTTAGAGGATAAAAACGAATTCAAATTGGGCATATTACCGCCAGTTCAGCAATGCGCCCAAAGGGCATTTTCTCCCTCTAAGAAAAGAGAAGTGAGAAGGTCAAGCTGAACTAGAAAGGCTCATTACTAAACGGATCATGGGAGTAAACATGAGCCATTGGAATTTGTATCGAATATATTCACCAAAACTACAAAAGATGGTGAATGTAGCATCATCATTGATCTAATATCACTAAATAAATCTGTTGAGTATATACACTTTAAGATGGAGACGGGTTTTTGTCACTGCCAGACATCTGATCTCCCAAGGATACCTATGGGGAGCATTGATATGGAAGATGCTAACTATCTTATACCCATACACTAGGATCATTATAGATACCTAAAAAATTTTACCTGGATAATGGATATCCCTGTTAGGGCAACCATGGGAGCATATAGCATTCCCTATGGTCTAACCTCAGCCCTAAACTATTATAAATGGCCATGAAAATATTAAGAAAACAACATAATCATGGCATATATTGGATGATATCCTCATATTAGGGGAAACAAAGGAATTAGCTGTGGCAGCAGTTCTAGCTACGAAACAGCTCCCTAAAGCTGAGGTTTATCCCACGCCCAGATAAACCAGAATTGAAGCGTTAACTACCAAGGATTATCTGGGCTTCAATAATAATTCCGTCCATATGACTGTTACTTTGCCAAGGTACTTGGGTCACTATAATCAAATCATGAATGTACCCACTGAAGCTATATCACAATTACGGTGGTGGGCAGACATATATTTGGCATAGTTTTCAGCCCTATTATCATCACCAATCCCAACTTGGTTATTAAAAACCGATGCCAGTACTTTAGGCTGGGGAGCAACTAAACTCCATATCCAGCACAGGTAACAGATGGACCAATTCACAAACATCGTTACTACACATACCGGGCATCAACTACTTGGGATTGGTGATCGCCTATTGGGCTAAAAAGCATATGCATTTCAATGCAGCACGTACATATGTGGTTACGGATTGATAATACTATGGTGGTGGCTTATATCAACCATATGGGGAGCATAATAATCATTATTGTGCAACAAATTGGTCAAACAAATCTGGCAATGGTGTGTCAAAAGACATTTTAACTATCAGCTGCCTATGTCCTAGGAAGCCAGAACACAGTGGGAGACACCATGTCACGGGGTAAAATCTATGATTACATTAAATAGATGTCAAACCCAAAATATCTGCTAAAGTTATTAAGCAGTTTGAAAGCCAGATATCAATTTGGTTGCACAAGACGGAATCACCAGTAACCCATGTATGTGACTTAGGAACCAGATTAGAGGCAGCAGCGATAGATGCCTATACGCTGGAAGGGGGAATTTCTGCTTTGCCTTCCTCCCTTCTGCCTCATCAGACGGGCACTTCGCAATACAGATGGGATCTGTCTCCGAGGTATTGAACGTGCCCGACCGGCCTACACAGCCATGGTTCCCAGTTCATCACGACACGGTTGGCGAGTCACCTATGGATTTCCCTAGTGGACCATGGTTTGCTGACTCAACCCAGTATCAGGCACAAGCCACCCATGCCAGGGAAACATCAAACTCCTGGGTGCAGGTTTTGAATAGACCTTACCAGGGACTGGGATTATCCAAAGGAACCATTACCACCATGTCGGCATCCCTGCGAACAGTCACTAAAAGCTAACATGGGTAAAATACAGCCACGACGCAGGGACAATGAACTATTCAACCACTGACGTATTGGAGTTCCTGGAACATCTACACCATGACTAAAAGGTGAGTTACAGTGCCGTAAATACAGCATGGAGCGCCTTATCTGCTTATCTAAAACAGCATGTCAGCAGAGCATGGGATCCCATCCACTGAAGGTAAACTTATGAAGGGCAACTATAATATAAGCCCCAAACACCCAGGTATATACCCATGTATGGGATATTGGTGTGATATTGACATGTCTCAGAGAATGGCACCAGCCAGATCCCTCAGCTTGCTTAATCTATGTTTTAAAAAACGCTCATGCTTATGGCTCTCGTACACGCTCACAGAGTCCGGTCACTCCATAAACCAGACTGGATAACATGGTGATTACCCCAGACGCATCACGTTCATATTTAGGTCTGGTAAAATCTAACTCGCAGGTATATGGGACTAGGCGAGATTATGAGTTCGGCACGAACTAGTAGGGTCAAGATCGCCTGTGTTTTCCGTGCTGTAGTCGTTATATGGCTATATGGACCAGGAACGCCCAATTCACTGGTGGGATTCCGGGCCTACCCACCAGAGTCCAGGTTGAGTGTGGTGACCCATCTACTACTATATATAGACACAACCCACAATCTTAGAGGGAGAGGAAAGCCTATGGGTCAACCACAGTAACCCAAGACGGGGTACGAGCCAAACCACTCCAAGGTGGCTCAAACAGGTACTGAAAGCTGCCGGAATAGATAATAATACATTTAATCCCATTCCACTAGGGCAGCATTGGTATCAGCGGCTGAACGAATGGACATCCCGGTTGACCACATTTTCAATACAGCAGAATGGTCAAGGGAACGGCGTTCTGAACATTTTTTATTATAAACCGTTGATAAAACCTGATTTAATTGCAGGAGAATATTACAAACTGCAATATTAATTTAAGCTCAGAGGAGCTCTTTTATGTTGTTATTGTTAACAAATACCTTTCTGTTTCTTTTGAAAGCAGATCCACTGGTTGATTACGATAACACTTCCTCCCTCATAAACTTCGGCAGTGAGTGAAATAAAAACTGTTACACGGTTTGAAATCACAGACCTTTGAAGTCTTCACGGAATCACTCACGTGACTCCGAAGTAAAATAGTTAGATTAAACGAGTACTTACCAGTATGAAGTTTGATCTGTATTTTATGAGGAGTTACGGTGAGGGATTAAGTGCCCGCCGCTCCCACCCTCATTATATAGATCAAAGTAATAAACTGATGTCTCGTGATCTTTACTATCTTACTTCAAATATTGTGTCTATCCTGTGATTTCACACCGCTGCTTCGAAGTATGCCGCATGCGCAGTAGAGCTGGGTTCTTCACTTAATCCCTCACCGTAACTCCTCATAAAATACAGATCAAACTTCATACTGGTAAGTACTCGTTTAATCTAACTATTTTTAGCTATTAACTCTCCCTGATTCCTTATGCTTTTAATTTGGTCAAAGGTATTAATGGATTAAAATGCGCTGTGAAAATGTAAGATTCTTTGAGATCTTGACAGGGCAAGTGCAGGGAGGACGTTCTCCTCATATGATGTCTAGAACCAGAGGACACTGTTTGAGAATAAGGGATTGTCAAATTAAGAGTGAGATGAGGAAGATATATATTTTTTTCTCAAATGATAGTGAATCTTTGGAATTCCTTGCCTCAGAATGCTGTAGAGGCCAAATCCTTGAATATATTCAAACTTGAGATAGGTAGATATTTAATCAGTAAGGGGGTCAAGGGTTTTGTGGCTAGGGCAGTGGGCTGCCTGAGATAATGCCCAACAGGGGCTGGCTTTAAATTTAGATGGATCAGGAAAAGGTAGAGCTAAGTTCGGCCTCCTGGTAAACATCAATGGGAGGGAAAGATCTGAAGAAGGGTCTCGACCCGAAATGTCGCCTATTCCTTCTCTCCATAGATGCTGCCTCACCCGTTGAGTTCCTCCAGCATTTTTGTCCACTTTCGGTAATCTCACCTCACTCATTTCACGTCCCCATTGAATTTAAAATTTAAATTAACTCTCATCCTATTTTATAAGTTATCCTTTTGCAAAAGGCAATAATAAAAAATTGAGTGGAGGAAACCTAATTACAACAGATCTCCATTCATTAAGATACCAGAAACCAATGTTCCCTCTAAGTTGTGGGCGCTTGCGTGCGCACACAAGTTTTGAAACCAGTGCACAAAGAAAATTTATGTAGGCACGCACAAAAGGATTTTGAAATTCGGGGAAAAAAATCTGTTATAACATTTTTCTTTTTTTAAACCGAATTTCAAAATCTGCCGCCCGATCCGGCTTCGGGGAAATTATCAATTGGACCCTTTCGCGGGCCACATCCGGTCCGTGGGAGGCATCGAGATGAGGGCAAGGACCGCCCTCCTCAAAGATGGTGGCGCTGCTGGCAGGATCCCAGCAGTGAATGGATGGGACTGGACCTTGGAGACGAGGAAGAGCGAGGTGGGGCTGGCACGTCACGTCATGGGCTAGGGGGAGTGTCCTGCTACATAAGCTTATCTCACCTTGAGATCTACCCAGTCAACAAGTAGCTGAGCTTGAGACAACACCCTCGCTCAGCTACAGCAGTAATGACAATTATGTTAGTGGACCAAACTTACATGTAACACCTGAATAAAAACTACTGTTTGAACCTGCTGACGTCTGGCCTTTTCCTGACCACGTTTGGTGCCGCTACAAACTGGTCATTAACCCAGAGATACTGACACAGACTCTCACCTGTAACAGTGTATGGGTCACTTGCTGTTGCAATGGGAATGTATTTACGTCTGTGATGATCTCTTCGATAGACAGACACTTCCATCATATGGTCACCAAGGATCATGTTGGTGGTATTGATTGAAAGAGTCATACTGGTACCCCCAGTACTTTGGTAATATTGGCCTAAATTTGAAACAAATTTAATTAAGAGATTTTCTTAAGGGAACATCAAGACTTTTGAAGGCAAATGTATTGTACGAACCTTGTGTGTGCCAAATATAAACAAAGTTTCTACGCTTTCTGTCCAATTGTTTGGGAAGCAATTGACCATCTGGGAAGACATCACATTTAAAAAACTTGGTGCAGTTAAACCAATCATAGTCTGCAATCCAGGAGGTCCAGTTGTACACATATTGACCCCGAAAGAATGATGATACTGGAAAATAAAATAGTATTATTCAGGGGTCAAATTTAGAAATCTGCACACATGTTCTCCTCATATAGAAAATGACCCGTTGGATTTACACATTACAGGAAATTGTGAATCAACACAAATCAATGTATTTTTTAATCATTAGAATATATCACTGAAACAAAATAGTCATAAGGTTTCATAATAATACATCAGAAATTACAGTGAGAAGCTAAACTATATCCATTGAATAACAAATATTCTACTATAATTTTCAATCCCTTTGTATATATAAGAATATGCCTATCTGATGATTAGCCACTGCTGATTGTAACACTGTCATAAACATACTTCCACAATTTACACTGACCAAATCATGTTATCCTTGAATACTTTGCACCAAACCAATTTTCAGAGTGGAGTATAAAACTTACTAGTGGAGGCATTTACAATAATGTCATTTAAGAGGCTTTTGGGTAGGCACATGGAGTGGGAAATGGAGGGATATGAATCATGTACAGGAAAATTAAATGAGTTTATCTTGTCATCATGTTTGGCTGAAAGTCCTGTTCCTGTGCTGTACTGTTCCATGTTCTATGTTATATTCTAAGACTTGGAAAATGATATGTTGTCTGTCGACGATTACATGTAGATTCATATTTGTCCATGGAAAATAAATATGCTTTGGTCTTCCAACTCCAGCTGTCAGATCTCATTTGTCCCGAACAGTAGACCCTAATGGGCACTGTTTGACACTGCCATTAGAATTAATTGACTAACCACTACAAAATAAATTCAACAATTTGGCTGAAAATGACAAAGAGTTGTACTTAATTGATGAAATTGTTTTCTGGTGCCTCGATTAGTGGGTCCTAATAAGACTACTTACTCATGTAACTATGAGAGTGGTTGATGTCATCTGCTGACTGTGAATGTTTTCCCAAAATGTTACAGTATTAAGATAATACTGTCCAACATTTCAAATATATGAGCAGTTACTTCAATCAGAGTTAACTCTTGGCTCAAAAAGAAGTTTAGCATTTTTAATCTTTTGATAAGTTATTGCGTACAGTTTTGGTCTCCAAATCTGAGGAAGGACATTATTGCCATAGTGCAGAGACGGTTCACCAGACTGATTCCTGGGATGTCAGGACTGTCTTATGAAGAAAGACTGGATAGACTTGGTTTATACTCTCTAGAATTTAGGAGATTGAGAGGGGATCTTATAGAAACTTACAAAATTCTTAAGGGGTTGGACAGGCTAGATGCAGGAAGATTGTTCCCGATGTTAGGGAAGTCCAGGACGAGGGGTCACAGCTTAAGGATAAGGGGGAAATCCTTTAAAACCGAGATGAGAAGAACTTTTTTCACACAGAGAGTGGTGAATCTCTGGAACTCTCCGCCACAGAGGGTAGTTGAGGCCAGTTCATTGGCTATATTTAAGAGGGAGTTAGATGTGGCCCTTGTGGCTAAGGGGATCAGAGGGTATGGAGAGAAGGCAGGTACGGGATACTGAGTTGGATGATCAGCCATGATCATATTGAATGGCGGTGCAGGCTCGAAGGGCCGAATGGCCTACTCCTGCACCTAATTTCTATGTTTCTATGTCTTGGTCACTTGTCTGCTGTGGGGATTACTTGATGCCCTACCTGCAATCCAACGCGCCTGTGTTGGGAAAGATAACCATTGGTACATAAAAAGAATGTCATCAAGATATTTTTAGGAATATTTTCTTTCTGTTACTAAGGATGTTGAGACTGCTTCTAATTTCAAGTTGCTCCAGTAACTTTTTTAGCTTATGCTGTGCAGTTACAGTCGTGGTAACATGCACACCCAGCAGATGAATAGTTGAAAGAATAATTCTTTAAAATTGACCCATTTAAAATGTCTATTAAACTGGGAAACCCATAACAAGAGAAAATTTCTATAGTATCAGCCTCCAACAGACAAAATGTTGAGCATTTCTGTAAAGTTTGGGACACCTATGAACATTTGTACATTTTTGAACATCATACGACAGATAAATAAGCATGGATACTTTGTGGAGTTGTTGTTTATGATCATTAATGTATTGGTTCAGATTATGTTGGAGAAGCACTTCCTACAATGTCCGGTTGTTGGATATCTTGTGTGTCTATTGAATGTTTCTTTCCTCAAATTCATTTTTGAGATGTGGGATTTGCTGAGACACCAGCTTTTATTCTACATTCTCTGTTCTTCTTCTTCTTCTTTTGTGTGGCGTGCACAGCCTAAAGTTGTTGGACAACTTGTTCTATTTGATCTTCCATTTGTGCTCGTCGAGTTGATTGCATTAGTCGAAACAGGGCGGACCACGTGAAGGTTGCAATCTTCCACCCCCTCTGTTCTCTGAGAAATTGGTGGTGAGCTGCTGCAATCCTGCTGGTGAAGATACTTCAAATATGATTAAAGGAAAAGCTGTTGTGGTAGTGTGCCCCTTATACTTGATAATAGGTTTAAAACGGAAGGGGCAATGTTTAAAGAAGATGTGCAGGTGGTCGGTGCCTGGAATATATTGCCAGTGGTTATTTTGAGGCAGATACGAATTGTGGCGTTTAACAGGTATTTACATACCACATCAATATATAGGGTATGGAGGAACATGAATCGTATGCAGGCAGATGATGTTAGCTTAACTTGGCATCATGTTCACAGGCCCGTACGAAGCTTTTCAAAAAGGGGGGTGGCATGAAGGGGGGTGCGGGCGGGTCTGAACGGCGGGGCTGAGCAGGGGGGGGGGGGGGGGGGGGGGGGGGGGGGGTGGGGGGGGGGGGAGAGAGGTGTGGGCGGGCCTGAGTGTTCAGCATAGATATTGTGGGCTAAAGGGCCTATTCCTGTGTTGCACAAAGGCTGTAGGTTCTGGAGAAACACCAGCAAAAGATGAAAGGACTGGTATTGCACCTGGGTTTGTGTGGGAAAAGTGCTAGAGGGTGGGGAGTACTATGCAGGGTGAAAGTGGGGGCCAGGGAGTTTCAAAGGTTTGAGTGGAATATCTACCTCTTCCCTCACCCCCATACCAAGGTAATCTAAAATAAGGGCTGCTGTGAAGTAAACAACAACCTGGTCTATATGGACTTTTCATCATCCATTACAAGTTGTTGACTATTGAAACAAGCCACAAGGCCTCACACCTCACAGGGACCGTCTGCACTCCTCAAATACAACCTTTGATTGATTAATTTCCCACATAAACCTTTAATTCTTGCGTTACATTTTGTTGGCCACTATGAATACTGGTGGCCTGTTATTTGATTATCAAGATAATTTGTAAAATTGCCTGTTTAAATGCACAAAATTATAAAATCCATCTAACAAAGTTTAATGTTTCAAATTATATTTAACTTGGATTCCCAAGTTGTTAGTTATTTTGTCCGTCACAAAATTAACAGGAAGTTACTTTATTTTATTTTTAAATAAATGTATTTTTATATATTCTAGAAAATAAAAAAATTGATCATGATTTGAGAATAATAACAACTGTGTGACATCAAGCTTTCTAACTAGAGTGTGTAAGAAGGAACTGCAGATACAGGTTTAAACTGAAGATAACACAAAAAGCTGGAGTAAATCAGCGGGCCGAGGTGGAAGATTGCAACCTTCACGTGGTCCGCCCTGTTTCGACTAATGCAATCAACTCGACATGCACAAACGGAAGATCAAATAGAACAAGTTGTCCAACAACTTTAGGCTGTGCACGCCACACGACAGAAGAAGTGGGCCAGACAGAATCTCTGGAGAGAAGGAATGGGCGACATTTCGAGCCGAGACCCTTCTTCAGACTGGTGACTAAAGTGATCCACGAAATACAAGCCCAATAACCTTGTTGCCATTTTTCTTGAGCAACCCAAATAGATTGTTTGAAGCCTCTGATGAATATCATGTTTATTCTATACAGACACAAAATGCTGAAGTAACTTAACGGGATAGGCAGCATCTTTGGGGAGAAGGAATGGGTGACATTTCAGGTTGAGCCCCCTCCTCTACTCCCTCTTCACCTATGACTGCACACCTGTACATGGTACTAACACCATCATCAAGTATGTAGATGATACAACGGTGATTGGCCTCATCAGCAACAACGATGAGCTGGCCTACAGGGAGGAGGTCCAGCACTTAGCAGCATGGTGCGCTGACAACAACCTGGCCCTTAACTCCAAGAAGACCAAGGAGCTCATTGTAGACTTCAGGAAGTCCAGAGGTGGCACGCACACCCCCCATCCACATTAACGGGACGGAGGTGGAACGTGTTTCTAGCTTCAGGTTCCTGGGAGTCAACATCTCCGATGACCTCTCTTGGACCCACAATACCTCTACTCTGATCAAGAAGGCTCATCAGCGTCTCTTCTTCCTGAGGAGACTGAAGAAGGTCCATCTGTCTCCTCAGATCCTGGTGAACTTCTACCGCTGCACCATCGAGAGCATCCTTACCAACTGCATCACAGTATGGTATGGCAACTGCTCTGTCTCCGACCGGAAGGCACTGCAGAGGGTGGTGAAAATTGCACAACGCATCACCGGTTCCACGCTCCCCTCCATTGAGTCTGTCCAAAGCAAGCGCTGTCTGCGGAGGGCGCTCAGCATCGCCAAGGACTGCTCTCACCCCAACCATGGACTGTTTACCCTCCTACCATCCTACAGCTACAGGTCTCTCCGTTGCCGAACCAGCAGGTCGAGGAACAGCTTCTTTCCGGCGGCTGTCACTCTACTAAACAACGTACCTCGGTGACTGCCAATCACGCCCCCCCCGGACACTTATTATTTATTTTTTATTCAAATCGTTTGCTATGTCGCTCTTCAAGGGAGATGCTAAATGCATTTCGTTGTCTCTGTACTGTACACTGACAATGACAATTAAAAATTGAATCTGAATCTGAATTCTTCACAAGGGTCTGAAAAAGGCTCAACCCGAAACATCACCGATTCCTTCTCTCCAGTGATTCTGCCTGTCCCGCTGAGTAACTCCAGCATTTTGTGTCTATCTTTCAACCAGCATCTGCAGTTCATTCCTACACCTTTATTCCATCCATGATCTACATTACATATGACCTGTAAACTTACCATTTTTACAATTTAAATCATAAACGATATCACCACTATCATCTTCCTTTTGACAGCTTGGTAGTTTCAGAACCAGACTGAAGGTCACATTTGATCTGACCAGAGTGGGCCCATCATTCCCCAGGTGGGCTACAACCTTTCCTCCTGAAAATAAAACAAATGGATCAAAGAAGGGAAACAACACACTATTTGTTCAGGATACAAATTTTAAGCAGAAATGTAAGAAAATGCTTAATTCACTCTTATTAACAATCAGGAGATTTCCCCCTGATACCATGTCAGAGAATACTAAAATACTTTTAGCATTAATTGTGAATGTATGTAGCAATAAATTATTCAACTTTAGCCTGTCATGAGTATCTAGTTTAAAGATAAGCAGAATTGCAAAATTGGGGAATTGGAACTGCATCAGAAAGTTAATTCATCAGATGTTCCTGATAATTTCTAGCATAAAGTAGTGTTGTATTAAAAATTAAATCAAATACTTAATTTATGAAATAGTACAAATAGTGTATTGATGCTACGTTTGTGAGCTAAAAGATCAGAGAAGCAGTGGCATCAGTGCAAAATATTGAATAAAAAGACAGATTTCTGTAAGGTTATGCCTTCCCAAATATTCCTGAGATGATTAGAAACATAGAAAATAAGTGCAGGAGGAGGCCATTCGGCCCTTCGAGCCAGCATCCCCATTCATTGTGATCATGGCTGATCGTCCCCTATCAATAACCCGTGCCTGCCTTCTCCCCATATCTCTTGACTCCACTAGCCCCTAGAGCACGATCTAACTCTCTCTGTGGCAGGGAATTCCATAAATTCACAACTCTCTGGGTGAAAAAGTTTTTTCTCACCTCAGTCTTAAATGACCTCTCCTTTATTCTAAGACTGTGGCCCCTGGTTCTGGACTCGCCCCACATTGGGAACATTTTTCCTGTATCTAGCTTGTCCAGTCCTTTTATAATTTTATGTTTCTATAAGATCCCCCTCATCGTTCTAAACTCCAGTGAATACAAGCCTAGTCTTTTCAATCTTTCCTCATATGACAGTCCCGCCATCCCAGGGATCAATCTCATGAACCTATGCTGCACTGCCTCAATCACAAGAATGTCCTTCCTCAAATTATGAGACACAAACTGTACACAATACTCCAGATGTGGTCTCACCAGAGCCCTATACAACTGCAGAAGAACCTCTTTACCCCTATACTGAAATCCTCTTGTTATAAAGGCCAACATTCCATTAGCTATCTTCACTGCCTGCTGTACCTGGACGCCAACTTTCAGTGACCGGTGTACAAGGACGCCCAGGTCTCGCTGCACCTCCCCCTTACCTAACCTAACCCCATTGAGATAATAATCTGCCCCCTTGTTTTTGCCGACAAAGTGGATAACCTCACATTTATCTATATTATACTGCATCTGCCACGCATCTGCCCACTCACTCAACCTGTCCAGGTCACCCTGCAACCTCCTAACATCCTCTTCACAGTTCACACTGCCACCCAGCTTTGTGTCATCCGCAAACTTGCTAGTGTTGCTCCTAATTCCCTCTTCCAAATCATTAATATATATGGTAAACAGTTGCGGCCCCAACACCGAGCCTTGCAGCACTCCACTCGCCACTGCCTGCCATTCTGAAAAGGACCCGTTCACTCCTACTCTTTGCTTCCGGTCTGCCAACCAATTTTCTATCCATATCAACACCCTACCCCCAATACCATGTGCTCTGATTTTAGTGCTTTCTGAAAGTCTAGATACACTACATCCACTGGCACCTCTTCATCCATTTTACTTGTCACATCCTCAAAACATTTCAGAGGATTAGTCAAGCATGATTTCCCTTTCATAAATCCATGTTGACTTGGACTAATCCTTTTACTGCTATCCAAATGCCCCATTATTACCTCTTTAATAATTGACTCCAGCATCTTTCCCACCACCGAAGTCAGGCTAACTGGTCTGTAATTCCCCATTTTCTCTCTCGCTCCTTTCTTGAAAAGTGGGATAACATTAGCTATCCTCCAATCCACAGGAACTGATCCTGAATCTGTTGAACATTGGAAAATGATCACCAATGCATCCACTATTTCTAGAGCCACCTCCCTGAGGACCCTGGGATGCAGACCATCAGGCCCAGGGGATTTATCATCCTTCAGTCCCATTAGCCTACCCAATACTATTTCTCGCCTAATGAAAATTTCTTTCAGTTCCTCTACCCCCTTAGATTCTCTGTCCTCCAGTACATCTGGGAGATTGTTTGTATCTTCCTTAGTGAAGTACCTGTTCAACTCATCTGCCATTTCCTTGTTGCCCATAATAATTTCACCCGTGTCTGCCTTCAAGGAACCCACATTTGACTTTGCTACTATTTTTTCCCTTAACATATCGTAAAGAAGCTTTTACTGTCCTTCTATACATTCCTGGCCAGCTTCCCTTCGTACTTAATCTTTTCAGCCCAGATTGCCCGTTTTGTTTCCTTTTGTTGCCCTATGAAAGTTTCCCAATCCTCTGGCTTCCGGCTACTCTTTGCTGTGCTACACATTTTTTCTTTTAGTTTTATTCTATCCCTAACTTCTCTTGTCAGCCACGGTTACCTCCTAATCCCCTTAGAATCTTTCTTCCTTTTTGGAATGAAATGATCCTGCGTCTTCCGGATTATGCCCAGAAATTCCTGCCATTGCTGTTCCACCGTCATTCCTGCTAGGATCCCTTTCCAGTCTACCTTGGCCAGCTCCCCTCTCATGCCTTCATAGTCCCCTTTGTTCAACTGCATCACTGACACTTCCGATTTAACCTTCTCCTTCTCAAATTGCAGATTAAAACTAATCATATTATGATCACTACCTCCAAGCGGTTCCTTTACCTCGAGTTCTCTTATCATATCTGGTTCATTGGACAACACTAAATCCAGAATTGCCTTTTCTCTGGTCGGCTCCATTACAAGCTGCTCTAAGAATCCATCTCGGAGGCATTCTACAAACTCTCTTTCTTGGGGTCCTGAACCAACCTGATTTTCCCAGTCTACCTGCATATTGAAATCCCCCATCACCACAGTGGCATTACCTTTGTTACATGCCAGTTTTAACTCCTGCTGCAACTTACACCCTACATCCGGGCTACTATTTGGGGGTCTGTAGATAACACCAATTAGTGTCTTCTTGCCTTTACAATTCCTCAACTCAATCCACAGTGACTCTACCTCGTCAGTCCCTATGTCTTCCCTCGCAAGGGACTGAATTCCATCCCTCACCAGCAGAGCTACCCCCCCCCCCCCCCCTCTGCCCACCTGCCTGTCCTTTCTATAGGATGTATAACCCTGAATATTAAGTTCCCAGGCCCGATCCTCCTGCAGCCATGTCTCAGTAATCCCCACAATGTCATATCTAGCAACCTCTAACTGAGCCTCAAGCTCAATTACTTTACTTCTTATACTTCGAACTATAGACTTGCATATGATAATGGAGGGTTCTCGAACTTCTTTTATAAATATTTCCAAGAGTGGCGGCACTAGCACAGCTAGTAGTGATGCTGCCTTACAGCGCCAGAGACACGGGTTCGATCCTGACTTTGGATGCTGTCTGCGTGGAGTTTGCATGTTCTCCCCGTGACTATGTGGATTTTCTCAGAGTGCTCCGGTCACCACCTACATGTGGGTTTGTAGGTCAATTGGTCTCTGTAGATTGCCCTTTGTGTGTATGGAGTGGATGCAAAAGTGGGATAACATAGAACTTGTGTGAACGGATGATCGATGATTGGTATAGACTCGGTCGATTGAAGGGGCCCGTTTCCAGGCTGTATCTCTAAACTGAACTAAACTGGGTTTGGGCTCCAAGCTTGCTCATTTCAAGATTTCTGACATGAACCAAAGAACAAAAATAATATATACATCTGTATTTTAGATTGATGTTTAGCCTAGGGAAAAATTGTGTCTCACAGCATCATAGCATTCCTACTAACCACTGCCAGACACTAATAAATGCATACATTGAGGTCTGCAAAAAACAGACTTGTGCATACAATTTAGGGTTTGAATGCGTGTGTAACACTGATTCTTTTAGAGACACAGCATGTAAATAAGCCCTTTGGTCCATCGAGTTCACACCGACCATCGATCACCCGTTCGCACTAGTTCTATGTTATCCCATTTTCTTGTCTATTACATACACACTAGGGGCAATTTACAGAGGCCAATTAACCTACATACCCACACGTGGGATGTGGGAGGAAACTTGCGCAGTTACAGGGTGAATGTGCAAACTCCACAGACAGCACCCAAGGTTAGCACCAAACCCAGATGCCTGGCTCTGAAGCAACAACTACCAGCTGTGCCGCCCACTGCGTGTCTGGGCCACAAATTTTTCTGGGCCTGAAGTGGACTCAGTCAAATTTCCATGCTTGTACATACAAGCTATTGAATGATTATAAAGCCATCACCTCAACTTTAACTTTTCTGTAATACAAGTAATGTATCTACATTTGTGTTAAGACCCTATAATGGCCACTGTAATGTCCAAAAATAGCAAATATACAAATGTTACAAAATTATAGTTTTTTGACTGCGTCTCAGTGATTTACACACTTGATATTGTAAAATTGTGAATCAGAATTAAACAAATTTAATAATATTGCTTCATTTTATTAGTACCAAAGTTAATTAGGCAAATCCTTGATGTAAGTTACAATATCCATTGTTTTACAAGTCATCGAATTGTTTTACTGCAAGTTTGAAATATATAGTCATAGAGTGAGAGTGTGGAAACAGGCCCTTCTGCCCAACGTGCCCACACCAGCCAACATGTCCCAGCTACACAAGTCCCACCTGCCCGCATTTGGTCCATATCCCTCCAAACCTGTCCTATCCATGTACCTGTCTAACTGTTTCTTAAATGTTGGGATAGTCCCTGCCTCAGCTACCGTCTCTGGCAGCTTGTTCCATACACCCAGAAGTTATTCCAGAATTCTTTAGCTCTACATACTTGTCTTAATTTAATTTGGCAGAAAGATATGTCTTTCGTGTCAGAGGTTATGGGAAGAAGGCAGGAGAATGGGGTTAGGAGAAAGAGATAGATCAGCCATGAATGAATGGCGGAGTAGACATGACGGGTCAAATGGCCTAATTCTGCTCCTAACACATGACCTTATAATCTGGCAATGTGAGGAGTAACACATTTCCAAAGACATGATTTTGATTGTTTCCTCCTTATTTCTCATTGCAATGTACAGTTCTGACCAGGAATTTCATTTTATAAATCATTTCTGATTAATCAGAATAGTTTATAAAAGTGCCTATGAAGCTTAAAGTATTCAAAATTTAAAATAACTATTTGTTCTGTTAACAGGCAAGTGTCCAAATTTCAAATCATCCTTTAATCTGCTGGAGAATGTTACAAAATTAAACCCCATAGATTTACAGTACATATAACTTTCTGGAAAAATTGAACAATTGAGATGAATAATCATAGCATCTCAAATATTCCAAATAAACTACAGTGTACCACCAGTCATCCCAATATGCATCATTGCAGGAGCACCCATTTCCAGCACCAATTACCACAATCACTCCAATATGGAGTATGGATAAGATTATTCAACATGGATTCAGTGAAATCAGAGGTGGAAAACATTAATTCTTCTAAACTATGTTGCATTATAAGACTGCAACATACTCTATTAGTAAAAGGTAGGCACACCTGACGAAACTTTAGGTAGAAATTTGAAGGTTACAGGCTTACCTTTCCAGCAGCTTTTCCATCGGACATCATTCTTTTCCCAATACGGGTAGAGTTGCTCATTCCAGGCAATTTGGTTGGAGCGCCATCCAGCAAGTTGGCCAGGACGCCGTGAGGACGATAACTTACTGCTATGAGTGAATATATCTCGGAAACCTGAGATCAAGCAATGCTATTAGTCAATTTGGAAGATCACTTTTTTCACAAGTTTAAAATTAAACTCTCAGTCTAAAGTAGGGTCTCGACCCAAAACGTCACCCTTTCCTTCCATCCAGAGATGCTGCCTATCCTGCTGAGTTACTGCAGCATTTTATGTCTACATTTGGTATAAATCAGCATCTGCAGTTCCTTCCTACATAACCTAATAACTGATTGGACATTAAAAGTTTTGTATGAGACAGATATGATTTGAGATTTCAGTTATGTTAAAAAGCTATTGCTGCTACTGCAGATGCTGGTTGAAACTGAAGATAGACACAAAAAGCTGGAGTAACTCAGCGGGTCAGACACCATCTCTGGAGAAAAGGAACAGGTGACATTTCGGGTTGACTCGGTCTGAAGAAGGGCTCAACCCGAAATGTTGCCTATTCCTTTTCTCCTGAGATGCTGTCTGACCTGCTGTGTTATCCCAGCTTTTTGTGTCTATCTTCATTTTGTTATAAGCAGATTGTTTTAGCACATGCTACTTTTGTCAGAGCTTGTTGTATTAAAAAAATAATTTCCATGTTTGCTACTTTACACTGGAAATTCATTGTCCGAGAAGTATATATTGGCAGTTACATACTTCTGGATGTCCTGAAGTATTGGAGAAGGTTTGCTAAGACATGAAGTAACTTTGTTTTTTTATTTATCCATTTACAATGAATAATGAAATGGATGAATAATGGACAATGAATTTCCAGTGTAAAGTAGCAAACATGAAAATGTATTTTCTTTTGACATTGTGAATGTGGAATTTCTCCATGAGTTGTTTTAAGACCATGCTTGGTGAAGAAACAGCATAATATGAGCGAGTTGATTAGACCGCTGCCAGCGAGCCACAGCTGACAAACAACATGGGCAAGATTTGGGAATTAGTCCAAAACCACTGTGAAAAGACAGCCTTAATTTTGAGGCGAAAGCCAAATAAACCAGATATAAACCTGTAGCTGCTTCTAGAATGAGGCCTCAAAATATCAGCCTTCCAAATTCCCAGCATATATTTAAACCAGCCGGCATTTTGTGCGCCTATCATTAAATCCTTTCAAAATATCATTAACCTGGTCCCCATTAATACTAGCCCCACTTTGAGGCCTTTAACAGAGATTAAGAAGTGAAATTCTAGGTAAAGATTGCTGATGTCAAACACATAATTTGTCAATCATGCTTTCTTCTACTTTATGCAACCACACCCATTTTACTTATCCGATTCAGATTTGTATCCACGATGAAGATAAAAGTATTAATTTGCACAGATGAGAGAGAACAAACATTGTGACTGCCAGAACTTAGTTAAAACAGCGTGATGACTTTTTGCAAAAGATAGCTAACTTCCTAAAAAAAATGACTTTACTTAAAAAAAAGATTGAATTAACAGTCATCTGATGCTGTCCAGCCAAGAGAAGAAAAATGCAGTAATCATATTCATGTGACTATCAGTTGACTGAACATTCGCAGGATATTAACAATGGGGAGCCGGCACTGTAACATGGCAAGTTGTAAAAAGTTGGAATTGCAGTTATGTTGCGCAGTTAATTTTAAATGTTGCAAATTTAGTAGATGTTGTTCAATCCCTGGTTACACAAAAAAGCTGGAGAAACTCAGCGGGTGCAGCAGTATCTATGGAGCGAAGGAAATAGGCTACACAAAAAAGCTGGAGAATACCTTCAATTCTCCAGCATCTGCAGTTCCCTCTTAAACATTGTTCAATCCCTGGTCTGACTCGATTCTGTAGCTGTATATCTACCACACCAACCCCTGCGAAGTTAATAGATAGTCATACAGATTGGAAACAGGCCCTTCGGCCCAACTTGCCCAACTGCCTGGTCCCACCAGGCGGGTGGGACTGGTTTTGGCCCATATTCCTCCAAACCTGTCTTATCCCTGTACTTGATGCCTGAGCCAAGTGAGAGCTATGTATATGCTGTGTTTAAGAGGGAACTGCAGATGCTGGAGAATCGAAGGTTACACAAAAAAGCTGGAGAAACTCAGCGGGTGCAGCAGCAGCATCTATGGAGCGAAGAAGGGTTTCGGCCCGAAACGTTGCCTATTTCCTTCGCTCCATAGATGCTGCTGCTGCACCCGCTGAGTTTCTCCAGCTTTTTTGTGTAGCTATGTATATGCTGTTCTCTAGTAATACTATGCAGCAGCAGTGGGCAGAGCTCTGCCATTTTGTTGTCTTATGTGAATATAGCTGCCAATTTGCTTGCACTCGACCAATCATGGTACCAACCAATCACTCAACCCAGAATCAATTCATTATTTTAACAATTGAAAATTACATTGTTCAGGATGGTCAAAAAGCAAAATAGAAATGGATATTGCACCAGTTTGTTACACTGTTGTTGAAAAAAAGACTAAACAAACAGTATAAGATTTTGACACTGCTTCTCCAAAAATGCTAGTCTGGCATCAGATGAAAAGTGAAAAATATTATCGCATTGCAAGCTCTGAAAAAGGGAACCAACTGAGGGTATCAAATGGACAAAAAAGTAGGAAATAAACATAGTGAATTCAACTTGCTCTTCATGTCCTTGTCCAAATAAGCTGTGAATAATTATCACTGAATTTGATAAATTTGAATACCATGACAGATGGTTGCAATACAGTTCCTGAGCTAACAGACCATCCTGAGATGATGATTCATATTTGGTATACATTTGGACTTGTTGGTACCAAATGCTTCAGCTCTACATACGTTTGAATGCACATGTATGTCCTGGTATTAAAAATTGTACTAATGTATAAACTATCACTAGATGTAATTTACAATTATTTAACTCAAGTCTCAAAATTCTACACACTATTCTCACTATAAAAACCATTGGTATGTAAGCCTTATGGAATGTGGCGTTATTACTACTGCAAAACCACTTTGGTCCTGAAAAACGAAATGTATGAAATGTAATTCTCTCTATTCTATATAAAAATGCATACTCTATAAGAAAATATTCAGTTTATTCATGATTATATTATTTAACGTCCTGGAAAATGATTAAAATATTAATTAGAATCAGGACTTTTTGATTTTTGTTTGTGACAATTGTTTAGATTAGCAGCGTTGGTTTTTTTCACCCACTGGCATCATAATGACTAGAGTCAGATCTGAACAGGCGAATCCATATGTTGATTTTTTTTGTATGTGGGCTCTTGTGTGTCTTCATCCCTGCGCATAACATCCAGGTCATTAACACGAGGACAGAACCGCTCCGCTCTAGTATCTTTGGACAAAAACATAGAAAATAGGTGCAGGAGTAGGCCATTCGGCCCTTCGAGCCTGCACCGCCATTCAATATGATCTTGGCTGATCATCCAACTCAGTATCCCATCCCTGCCTTCTCTCCATACCCCCTGATCCCTTTAGCCACAAGGGCCACATCTATCTCCCTCTTAAATATAGCCAATGAACTGGCCTCAACTACCTTCTGTGGCAGAGAATTCCAGAGATTCACCACTCTCTGTGTGAAAAATGTTTTCCTCATCTCAGTCCTAAAAGATTTTCCCCTTATCCTTAAACTGTGACCCCTTGTTCTGGACTTCCCCAACATCGGGAACAATCTTCCTGCATCTAGCCTGTCCAACCCCTTAAGAATTTTGTAAGTTTTCTATAAGATCCCCCTCAATCTTCTAAATTCTAGCGAGTACAAGCCGAGTCTATCCAGTCTTTCTTCATATGAAAGTCCTGACATCCCAGGAATCAGTCTGGTGAACCTTCTCTGTACTCCCTCTATGGCAAGAACGTCTTTCCTCAGATTAGGAGACCAAAACTGTACACAATACTTCAGGTGTGGTCTCACCAAGACCCTGTACAACTGCAGTAGAACCTCCCTGCTCCTATACAGGATAGCTAGCAGTTTAGAGATTCAGCGCGGAGACTGGCCCTTCGGCCCACCGGGTCCGCGCCGATCAGAGATCCCCGCACAATAACACTATAGGGACATGTTTTACATTTACCAGCCAATTAACCTACAAACATGGAGTGTCGGAGGAAACCGAATATCTCGGAGAAACCCCACGCAGGTCACGGGGAGAATGTACAAACTCCGTACAGACAGCATCATCCGTAGTCGGGATCGAACCCGGGTCTCCGGCGCTGCATTCGCTGCAAGTCAGCAACTCTGCCGCTGAGCCACCGTGACCGCCCTGTCTGCACATATGTTAACATAAATTCCATATCAAGTTCATGCACTCTGGCAAACACTGGACTTGACTCTCCTTGTACCTTCC